>NW_017307030.1:523396-536808 GCF_000935625.1 Nanorana parkeri
TTACTTTATTTTTTAATGTAATTATTATTACTTATTATTTTTTACTTTTATTTATGTAATAATTTTTTTATCAATTGTTTTTTTTCACCTAACTTTATTGCTACCACACAGGAGCTAACAAGTTACTGCGTGATAGTATTTGGAGGTGACAGGTTCTCTTTATTGAATCTGTCACCTCCAATACAGGAGTTCTAGCACAGCACTGTAGAGCTCTCCACTCTCACTGTCTACATGAAGCGGCAGGGTTACTTTTAACTGCGTTCAGCTCTCCATTCTGAAGGTGGTGTTCAGCTCTCCATTTTGACGGTGGCGGAGAGGACGGAGTCGGGAAACGGAGGCGGGAGAATGCAGCTTGGAGAGAGGTAAGTGCAGAGGAGGGAGGGGGGCGGTGGGGGGACGGCCCGGCACTCTAATTAGAAGTGTTATCGGGGACATCGCCGAGAACACTTGTAAAGAAACAAGTAATTTATCCTATTCTACATTTAGCTCTGCTTGTGCAAAGCAGGGCTAAATGTAGAAAGTAAATTACCGCCCAGCGCCCGGAACTCTATGTTCCGGGTTTCGTGTGATTCAAACCTGTGCCGCCCCTCTGCTCAGTGCCGCCCCGAGGCATTTCGGGAGTCTCCCGCTCCTGGCTGCCCAGGATAGAAACACTGATTTTTCTTTTTTATTCTGACATGGAGCCGTTTGCTGTCGTCAAAATAAAAAATAAATTAACAAACATTTCACCATAGGAATGCATTGCTAGATTCCTACTGGCTATTTCAATTTGCAACAGCCAATAGCAAACTAGCTATTGCACCTGCCCACTGCTGCTGTCAATCAGCAGAGGGGACCTGCAGTTCTCCATAAGGTCCCCACTAGTGATTGACAGCAGCAGAGGGTGGGTGCAATAGCTAGTTTGTTATTGGCTATTGCAAATTGAAATAGCCAATAGGAATCTAGCAATGCATTCCTTTTTTTTTCTTTTTTTTGACGGCAGCAGAACCGCCAGCCAATAGAAAACAGTTGGGCGGAGCTAGCTGTCACTGCTAGCTCCGCACAATCGTTTTCTATTTTCTTTCTACTTTTTAAACTATTTTTCTGTTCTGCTTGGTCCCACAGAGGGACCGAGCAGAACAGCGGAGCCGAATGCCGCTGAGCGGCAATTGGCTATTCACTCACTGCTGCTCGGCATCTATAAGAATAGACCAAACAGCAGCGTGTAGCCTGCCGGAGGTTCGGCTTAGCCGATCCAGATGTTGGATCGGCTGAGATGGTGACAAAGGTGAATTTATCTGCCACGTACAATTATCACAAATGCAAGAAGACAAATTTCCACTAACCCCCAAAATAAGGCATCACATCTACACTGACCACTAATATTAGAGGGCACCATCATTTTACCTGTTTGCCTTTTTATTCTACTATTATTATGTATTTTAAAATATTTTATAAAACAAATTTGTAAAGGGTTGGTAATCAAATGTTCTGCCCTGGGTGTCAAATACATAAGGTATGCCACATTACAAATTATGTTATTTAAACATTTTCTTCAACTTACTTTAATGAACCATAAGCTGTGGGTATAATTATTTTTAGCAGGGTTTACCCAAAACCCTGAAAATTATTTCAAGGATTCCTCAGGGGGTAAGTGTTTGAGAAAGGCTGCCTTGGATCAAATTTGGGTAAAAATAAATCCAGAGCAGGGTTTCTTCTCCTTTCTGTAACCCAAAGGCTATTCATTGAATCCAATCAAGCAGCACATGTGGTGACTATAATAGCAGCACCTTTTCCAATCCCTATATGCATATAATAATATGATGTTATATGTTACGTAGAGGGGATTTAAATTTAGAAACAGCAGAGATGAGTTAAATTGCTTTATGGTTTAAGGATATGCAAACTGGGATTATGAATTAGGACAAATACTAATGTAACCAGATCTGCAGTCTATCTACAAAACCCATTAGGGAAGAAAATAGCAAACTTATAAAAAGTACTCTTTCATGAATACAATTTGTAGTGCTCCACATCCATTTCACTTGTCTCTATCCTCTTAATGGGACTCATGGAGGTCCCTGCTGTTGCTACTGAGGGAAATGTTTACAGAGCTCACAATTTACTAAGTGCTCTTCACTGGAATTACAAACAAGAAGACACTTATGCACAGAAACAAAGAAGTTTAAGAGCTGAATCATGTTTCTTATGTCTATTCATAAATAAAAATAAATAGAATACAGAAGGCTCAAAGGCCAGGCAAGGCATAAATTAAAAAGTGTATATTCAGTAAAGCTGGATCTGCTCTGTCAGCCCTACAATCTCAGCAAAAATGACAATTAACAAAAATAGTCTGGCGTACAGTAGTCACATCTGAAACATGCAGCCTAATCAACAATCAAATAAACCAGAACCACAAAAAATATGCAAAGCATCATATAACGTATGGTGTGATATATTGCTGTATGCAAAATATCATCAACAAAATCTCAAATCAAGATACATTTTTGGATATTTTGTGTACTTTAATAATTTTCTGGTTTGATTGGTCTTTTTAATGTGAACCTGTGGCCATCTTATGGAATTCATGTATTTATATAATCTTACCAAGCAATAAATGATGAAACAAGCCTTTGTTGACATCCGCAGCTGCAGGCAGTGTGGAGTAATACATCCTCAAAATTCACAATAGAATCAGTAGAAAGTCCTTCTCTCAGCAGCTCATCTTGCTCTCTTCCCCCTGCCAACAGTGACTCGGCAGCCTTCTAGCCTTCTAAACACTAATGACCTCAGTGCTTCTGCAATAAATTTTGAGGATGAATTGCTCCACAGTGCCTGAAGGCTTGTTGTAAAGCTTATTTAATAACAAGCTGTTGAGCTATTAGATTAAAGCATTCTTTTTTATTTAGTTTTCTTCTTATTGTTACATTAGTTTTAGATAACATTCTGAAGCTTTTACATGTGCACTAGTGATTCCTTATAATACCTTGTGTTCTTGGCTTTTTAAGACCCCTTTCTATTATTATTCTACCTATTCCCAGAAAGGCAAATGTAAATATGTAAAATTTGAAATTGCCTACAGGTAAATGTCCTGAAGCAATTTTTTTTTTAAACTGCAGTTGTATTCCTTTTTTGCATGCATGATGTTGACACCTGTAACTAAACCCCAAAGGTACGGTTAACTAAAGTTTAACAAGAATTCAGTAGCTTATACTGTCTATACAAATATGTCTATTTTGTATCCTTGAGTATCAGTTATTGTCTAGTACATCTAGATGAATCTCTATGTTCACAATCTCTGTACTCTGTGATGAAATGGATAAAACAAAGGCCAATTCATGAAAAGCAGAACAGAGAAAACTGGAGAGAAGTGAACTTTCTGAAAATATCAATCAGCCCTTTGTTTAATTTAAAGGATGAAATAAAATGACTTGCTATTGCTCAACAGCTGTAATTATGAACCAGTGTATTTAGGTATTTTGTTTCTTGTGTTCTATTAGGGATATTTTCCTCTACTTCCTTTTCTGTAAGCACAAAAGGAGGAGAGGAAATCTCTCAAAAGTGAGGAGGATCCTCCCTTAGACACTGACACAGGTGTCTGCATTAGAAGATTTATTTTCTATTTATGTTCTGGTAGAAGCTCAAAATTTTGGACAAGGGTCACCAGGACATATAGACAGGGTGAATTTCGCCAGTGAGAATAGAGAAAAAAAATAAAACCTTCCCAGGCATTCTAACCCTCCCCTACTCTATTAAAATAAAGAAAAAAGTGTTAGCTTTAGCTACACTTTGAAGAGAACTAAAGCCAAATCTAGTTTTCTAGCTTTAGTCCTTTTTTGGGTCACAGGAGTACATTTATTAATGTACTCCTGTGACCCAAATTGAGCATCTAGTGGGCTGCTGCGCAGAGATGGACTGCAGTCGGAAAGGATCCAGATACTCGTCTTGGCTGCCTGATTGACAGCTGGCTCTGCCTCTCTTCTTCTCTAGATCCAGAGCCAGCCATGCCCACCTCCTCCCCTGTCTGTCCCTCCAAAGAATGTTGGAGGAACTGAGAGGGGAGGGGGAAATCTCTCCAGGGAGAAGCCATGAGCTGAGGGAATAGTGGTTTGTGATTGCTCAGCTCTCCATCTATACAGCCAGCGTGTGACAGCTGCGGTGTCACATGCTGCGGTGTCACATGCAAAAAGTGCAAGATATTTCTTTCTGTCTGTCTCCAACGAGTTTGTGTATTTAAGAGCAGAACTTGTGAATTATTTATTGTGCATTTGTTTACTTTTACACAAACTTACTGCTTGTCAGTAAAGAAAACTGTGTGTCTTACAAATTCTCCAACTCACACTTGGCAATCACCAATTCTTATCAAACATACAGTAACTATTGTCTTTCTTAAATTATGAATTTTTCATTTTCTCAAAATGTTCTGTTCTAGCTTAGAATTGTAATTTCTTTGCATTATATTTCATTCAATCTTTCAATAACTGAAGTGTGTATGGTAAACAGTAAACCAGTGAAGCCTATTGATATCTGTTCAACACATAAAATATATGTATATAGCCAACACTTTTCTTTTTAGTTTTGAGTAGAGCAGGGAAGAAGAACTCACAAATCCCTTAGTTGCATGTGGGGTTATAACAATACTATAGCAAGCCAGCACTTCTTTGTACATAAAAACACTGTTTATTAATTAACCTTAAAAATTAAAGAATACATATAATAATATATATATGGATCACAAAAATAACTTCCCAATATAAGCCATCCAAACTGTATAAATATTACAATAAATTCACATACCAATATTAACACAAGAATGATTCCAATAAGGAAACCAACCAAACCAAATAGCCATTTTGAGTTTTTTGTGAGTGAGCAGTACTGTAATGGTGTGTAGTCCTTAACGCATTTTGCTAGACCAGCTTCTTCAACTTCAAGAGGAGGGAGGATATTCTGTAATTTAGGTGTAAAAAACAATTATATCATATGTAGCCCTCATCACGTTCTGTGAGGTGGCTACTAGACATTTAGTGATAGCCGGTTAATTGGTGTCTAGCATTGCCTGTACCCACATGGGCGGAGTGTGACTCCGTCATATTGTGGGACAGCCGATGAGAGGCACGGTAGTGCAGGGACGTACGGTCAGGGGAGGCAGGTGAGGACGTATGGTCAGGGGAGGCAAAGCCTCACCTAGAATTATGGAGGAAACAGCTGTCAGCTTCATGTCAGAAGCTGACAGCTTTTTCTCCATTCAGATCGGCATCAAACTGGTTACACAGCAGGGAAAGCCTCCCCGCTGTGTAACCTGTCATGGACAGAGCCACTCAGCAGTGAGGAGCAAGTGAGGGACAGGGAGGCTCCTCCCTGTCTCCTCCCTTCCTCCTATACACTAGATTGGGAAAGGGTTGGGGGTGGGGCTTTGTCCGACGGGGCTTCGTACAACAGGAGGTGTGGTTTCGGCCGTGGGGGGCTTGGCTTCGGATGACGGGGGCGGGGCTGGAGAATGTCTCACACGGACCAAGAGGTACCGCACGTCACTGCTGTAGTGTAGGTACAGTACAGCAGCCAATCACTGAGTTTCTCTATCAACCAGTGGTGCATGCTGGAATAGGGTACATATACTTGTGGGATTTGCCATGTGCTCAGACTAGCCGGGACCAGCCATGGAATAGGGCTGGGTGCTATTCAGCCTGCCCCCCAGGCTAGGCCTGAGGCCTGGGGGTGGGCATGGGCTGGTGTAAGGGAAAGGTTTTCCTGAGGCCTCTAACATGGAGGAGGCCTGTGCTGCTGATAGAGGAAGGGAACCGGGACCAATGCTGTCTCTTGAAGTACACTGGAACTAAGAAGACTTCAGGGGTATGTTCGGTGTATTTCCCGCTTGAGGATCTGTATCCATCCTGTTTACCTGCTGCTTCAGTTGTAATCCGCTGCCTCCCAAGTGGATCCACACTGATATGCCAAACAGGTCTGGTGAGTCTGGAGCTCTTATCAGTTACCTCTGGAAGCTTAGAACCCCTATACCCTCTCTCCCCTGTGAAGATGTTCAATAAATGTTATTCAGCATTTTACTTTTGGAGTGGACATCAGTTTGTGGGCACTAGAAGAAGGGTGGTTAGTGCTACTGGTTGGGCAGCTGAAGAACATACCCTAGACAGACCAGAGACCAACCGGGCATTCAGCGGGTCCTTCGGGGGTGAGCGCTACACATACATATGCATCAAAAATTAATGTTAATGTACGCTTTGTGTGCTTATGTGCTCCAACTAGTCTAAAGTCCAAAAAGTTTAGCCTTGTTGGACCACATAAGCACAATTCAATTTCAAACCTAAATTTTGAATATTAATTTTGTGTTTTTATGTACAAAGAAGTACAAAGGAGTACTGGCTTGCTATAGTATTGTTAAAACCCCAATACAACTAAATGATTTGGGAGTTATTCTTTCATTGAGGGGTGTCATACAATAAGCTGTTTTCTAGAATACTACTTTAGCTAGAGGAGGGAAGAGTTAAATCCCTTGTGAGATTAAAATTTGCTCTATGTATCCCTAAGACACCTCTTGTTCTTGTTATATCTGTAAAACGTTGGATTGCCCATATATTTCTTGCAGGGACAATCGTCATCAGGGCAAATAGAGAGATTTAATCTACCCAACGCAGACATGGATATTAATTAGAACTTTGTCAGGGGTTCTCATCGTTCCCTACTTTATCCAAAACGAGAAACAACATTTTGACATTTTGATAATACTTATACTTTAAAGCATAGAAAATAAATGGTTGTAGAATGATAACATCTGATTATATGCTATCATCAGATAGGAGTTTCTATTACCTTTCACCTAAAGTGCACATCTCTTGAGCTTAGTCATATGTAAAACATTGGACTATCCAAGTTGCAACCAACATTGGTCTGAGCAGCCCAGTCATTGTATGTGCTCTGTGAACAACCTTAACATGCTAGCTTTCAGTCATAAAGACAATAAAAGCATCAGTGGCATCACAGGTTTCTCCGAGAGTATAATGAGCATGCTGTATATTAAATAACCATGCTTCATAAATATATGTGTATCTGGCTAGCAGATGTTTCAGAAACAAATTTTCCAATGTATGTATGACCTTTGTCTCTTGCTCATGTTTTTTTTTTTAATACTGGGATGGCCTGTTTTTCCTTCTCTGGCAATGTTTTGTCTGATTTTTGTCTGACAAGCCAATCTTGGAGGTCTCTACATACTCATACCTTACAGAGACATACAAGCTCCTTCACAATGATTAGTTAAAATTGGAGAACATCCAGTACTTGGGGAGCTACTGGTGCTATAATGGAATGAAGACAAATGGAGAATGTAGTGGCAGAGACTACAATGGCTGTTTAGCTAATTTACTAAACTCATAAATACTAACCTAAACAGCTCAGGGAAATAAAACTGCTGCCAGACTGGCCTTGTCAAAGTCCATAAGTTATGAAAAAAATGACTCAACTAAATAACAAAACAGTGGCATTTTTAAATGAATAATAAAAGAAGAAAACAATCTATAAATCCAGTATAATAAAATGTGCTACAGCCGGACAGGTTCTCTTTTAGGAAGCAAAGAGTACAAGAATCATCACAGTTTGTTTATAGAGACTCCTGTGTGCAAAATATTGAGGTGCTAACCTCGGAATTCCCAGCAGGTCAGGGCTGTCAGTCAGAGTTCACTGTGCTGTAAGCCAACAGCCATCAAGGACCAAATGAAAAGTTCACTGGCTGCAACTATTGATTGTAGCTGAAATATGTGTTTCTTGTAACAGAAATGTCAGGATAGTCGTGTGGAAAAGAGCTGTCAAGGAAATTAGGGAGTGAAAGAATCTCAATGCTGAAACTGACCCTTTAACGCACAGGGAAGGATATTGCTTTAAATTACTGCTCTAGAAGAGACAGCATGAGGCAACTGCTTGTTTTATTGGGAGTTAAAGTCTAGCTTATAAACAGATTGTTCTTTAGGGCCTCTATGAGTCAGAACATTGTACATACATGCAGCCAGCTCTTGTTTATTTTTTTTGTTTTAATTTTCTAATCGTTTGCTATGATTTTGTGCTCTTCTAATGGGTGGGTTTCTGCAGACTTGAAGAACTTAAGGGCTGCAGGGTCAGCTTCTATAGATGTGGCATCCCAGGGTCATTTTATGGTGTGGCACAAGGCACAGAGAAAATAACATTGACTCTCATACATAGTCAAACATTTTAGTAAGCTCTATAGGTTGAACTCAATGGACTTGTGTTTTTTTTCAACCTGACTAATCATTAAACTGTGTAACTAGGTAACTATGTAAGCATGAAATTTGGTTCCGTTCATGCTGGTGCCCTTTTAAACCTGCTAGACACTAAATACGTGCACAGCATAGAAATTTGTTTTGGACTAAACAAATGAAATGGAAAAAAACTTTTTGTTGAAAAACAGAACGTTCATGGCCATATTGGCCCCTGGTGCATTCTGCGCATGTGTGCTGCCATCTTGGAGCTGAGGAGCATGGCGTCACATGACACCAGTGTCGGGTGAAGTCATCCACATGTATGGGTGCCGCCATCTTGGACACAGCAAGATGACGGTGCCCATACAAAACAAATTACTGTATGCCTGAATATATGTTTCACACATTCAGGCTTATAATCATTTGTTATTTCTGATTTGGACGAACCGCTGAATCAATGGAATTTTATGATTCAGCATGTTCCTCCAAATCCGAATGCACTTCTCTACCAGACACTCCATTGCCTATTTGTTCATGACTTCAAAATATAATCCTACCTTTAATTGGGCTGATTTGGTTGAAATGCTATTTAAGGGTGGCTATGCTGCTCTTCCAATGATACAGAGGGTTTGTATTTTTTTCCTTTTTTTTATCATTCAAATTTTATTAAAGTTTTCTGTTTTTCGATCATGGTTCATATACAAAGGCAATGAAAACATTACAACACATCAAAAGACATTCCACAAAAGTGGGAGAGGGAGGATGGGAATGGGGGGAGAGGTGAAGGAGAGGGGAGAGGGGTGGGGGTGGGGTATATTGCAGTATCACAACAAGGTCATAAGTTTACAAGTGGAGAAAGTGTGGACTGAAAATGCGAGCCTCCTAGCATGAGGAGAGTAATAGTCCGGGTTATAATAGAAACATTACATGCGAGGATATCTGGGGATAATAGTGGTGCTGGTATATAGTGTTCTATTTCTAAATTCTGTTTAATTTTATTATTATAGGTCTCAATATACAATCTGCATGAATTCTAATGTGTCCTTAAACCTGAGCCACTTTTGCCATGTCACTTCAAATTTAGCGGAACGGTCGTATAAGGAGTGTGTTAGTTCTTCCATCAGTATGATGTGATCCAAGTGGGGAAACCACTCTTTGATCAAGGGAAGGACTGAGGAGTTCCAATGTTTTGGGATGATGGATTTTGCTGCTTCTAGCATATGGGGAAGCAGGGAGCGTTTATAACAGTGTTTGGGCAAGGTAGAGGAGAGAAGTGGGTAAACAGTAAATTACATTTTTACTGCCAGTGATGTCATCAGAGAAGGGGGACACTGAACTGAGCAGAGACAGAAGGGGGCCAGTGGTTGATGAAGCTGGACAGGGACTGGTGCCGCCATTGACAATGCAAAAATGAAGAGTGGAATTTATTAAAACTGGAGCAGGCAAAGTCTGGAACAGTTGCCCATGGCAACCAATCAGCTTATCTCTTCAGTTTGTTTAGTTAAGATTTGAAAATGAAAGCGGGAAGCTAAATGGTTGCCATGCACAACTGCTCCAGATTTTATCTGCTCCAGTTTTGATAAATTCCCCTCACAGTGATTAAAGGACAGGCATTGGGTGAAGCTGGGCAAGGACAGGTGAACACTCTTTGATTCATGTAGAGCTGATGAAATTGATAACTACAAGTTGGCATTGTGGAGACCAGTTATCCAGCCCATAGAGGCAATAGGTCTGCCTCTAAAGGCTAGAAACAAACACTGTAGAATTAAAAATAAGATGCACATAAGTAAGCCAGTCACTGCTTATAAAAGTTAGCCAGATTTCTGTGTCAATGGCTCCTAAATTGATGTCCGAACTTCAACTGTTAAATCCTCTTTAAAAGAAATATGTCAGCATGAAAAGTAGCAGCCAGAAGAAACCATCTGATCCCACTCAGTAAATGTTACATTTAAATACAAAATTCCCACCGTGTTCAGCCATTTTATCAGCTAGTTGTTATTTGTGCCCAAAATCTTCCTGACTCCATATGTCTATATGCTATAGAGCTGGTGGTCCAAATAAAGTTACAGTGGTCTAATTTATCCATCACTAGATTAATCATGGAACTTACCGAGGTCTCTGCTGTCCACTGAGACGGCTTGATTTCCAATCAGGCATTTGTAGACATTGTGCTTAGCACCTAGTTTTTGGGGCCTATAAAGGACTGGAACATTTGAACAGTGTTTACTTTGCATGAAAGAATACATTCATTGGGTGCATGTTCTTTTTTCTAGAAGGCACATACTCTTGTGATGTGTTCAATAGGATGAAAACACCAAGAACATTTCCACAGGATCCCATAATCAGGCAATTCCTTTTCACATTCAACCTTCTTTCCTTTAGTGATATATGAGGGTGATGCTGTTATATAACCCCCATTTAATTCTCTAAGAGGGACTTTGCTGCTCTACACAACCCATATGCTTCATTTAAAAGATACCATGGAAGGTGAAAGCCATTGACAAGAGTTTGTGGTGTAAGTTAATCTCTCAGCAAAGGTGATTCTCAAACTCATTACCATGGCTACAGCAGCCAGCCAGTAGCAGCAATTCCAAAGCTGTATTCAAAGAACTGCCAGCATGAGTTTGTGCATGGCAAGAGGATAATGCTTCCAAAAGAAAATCAGTTTTTATGGCCTATAGACATGAAACTCATCAGATTTTGTGAACCTTTCTGATAGTTGATTCTAAAAATCAAGTATCAGTTTAGATTTATTTGTCTTTTAAGACTTCTTTCTTACTGTTTAAATTGTACACACAGGAATGAAAATGTAAATGTGAAATTCAAGAATTGGTACAAGTAAATGTCCTGAAGCAACGTACTGAATTATTTCTTATTTAAAACTGCAGTTATATCCCCTTATTGCATATAGGATGTTGCAGATACCTATAACCAATGCCCTTAGGTAAAGTTAGCTACATTTTAACAAGAACTCGGCTCTACCGTTTAGATTGATATGCTTATTGTATTTTCAAGTATCTGATATTGCATCCTCTAGATAAAATAGCACTGCTTAAAAGAAAAAGACTACTTTAATTTTTGCTTTTCTTGTGCGGAGTAACAATAAAATAATTCTATGGGTATGTTTGGAGCCCATGTGCTGAATTAGAGCCATGTTTGACCACATTTTGAGGAATAAGAACCACACGGTTTTCATACTGTATGATTTGACACAATATTATCATGATTCTTTTTTTTCTTGTTATTATGATTATTATTGTTGTTATTATTATTATTATTATTTCATTTAACACTTAAAATACTTTAAACTAACACTTAGAGGGTTATTTACAAAGCTAGCCCAAGGATTAGCCGAAGCTTTGGCTGATCCTTCGGTTGTGGGAGCCTTTCGGTTCAGGCGAACGGAAGGGCTGCTGTACGGGCTGTTCACTAAAGCCCGTACAGCTCCAGAAGGCGGCCAAGCGGGCTCAGCCGAGCCGAAGGCATATGCAAAGTGACAGCCGAAGCGGGGCGAACGGCTTGCCGAAGGTCGGTCGAACGCCTCGCAAATGACAGCTGGGTGGAGCCAGCTGTGATCTCATGACTGCCTCCGCCCAGTTGTAATGACAGATCAGCATCCCCAAATGACCTGGGGACACTGAACTGTCATTAAACAATGACAACTGGCCCAGTTATTATTCATTGGCCAGGACCTTTTACAAGACTCTAGCAGGTGCTGGTCGATAGGAAACAGTTGGGCGGAGCTAGCTGCCAGGGCTAGCTCTGCCCATTTTTTATCTTTTTTTTTAGATTTAAGATTTATGTACATTTAAAAAAATATTTTTTCAACTTTGTTTTTTTTTTAACTTTTTTTAATTGAATTGCTATTCTGCTCGGCACCACAGAGGTACTGAGCAGAATAGCTGAGCCAAATGCCGCTCGCTGGCATTCGGCTATTCATTCACTGCCGTTCGGCTCCTATGATAATAGGGGCCAATAGCAGCGAGTGAGCTGCCAGAGCTTCGGCTCAGCCGATCCAGATGTTGGATTGGCTGAGTCGAAGTCCTTCTGCACTTAGGCTCAACCGAACATGCAGAGCATGCTCGGCTGACCGAAGTGCAGCTGAAGGCAGCCGATGTACAGCTGATTTCAGCCAATGTACGGCTTAAATCAGCCATACTGAGCCATAATCAATAGCCGGCAGCTTAGTGAATAACCCTGTTACAATAATCTAAAACAGGTTATTCAGACTTTTGCATAATTTCAGTTATGACTGATTCTCTTTTCTTAAATCTTAGTTAGATTTAATTGTGTATGTATATCCTGTATTTCATCATTTTAGTTGGGTGCCTCAAAACTACTTTTTTTGTAAGATTTCTGATTAGAATATATATTATATATATAATTTATTAACTGCCATTTTTGTTTTTCTTTCCCAGTGAATGGAGGTTGGTCTTCCTGGTTAGAATGGTCATCGTGCAGTGTAAGCTGTGGTCGTGGAGTGCAGAAACGTTCTAGGACTTGCACCAACCCAACTCCTTTAAATGGTGGAGCTTTCTGTGTTGGTTCCTCAATGCAGAAGGTCAGCTGCTCAGTCCAGTGCCCAGGTAAGTCCTATTTCACTCTCTAGACTATTCAGGTGCAGTTTTATTTTCTTTTACTGCTGATCTTTTTTCTGAAAAGCTCACGGAAGGAAAATGCTTTCAATACTTCAAACCTTGTGATGTGTGCTTATGGAACACACATTGTGGGGACTCAGGCAAGAGAACATCCCTGTAGGAACAATATAAATTGCTCATTGTTAGGGATTAGTTTAGTGGGTAGGTGAAGTTAGTATTTAGGACAGGAATTAAGAGGTTCAAGTTTACCTTTCATAGTTAATGTTATGACTAAGTAGTAGGAGGTTAATTAAGTGTTTGAGGGGAAGACAAGTTTATGGGCTCACTTTTGGAATTAGGTAAGTGTTAGACTGAGGGCTATGTGATAAAAGCTAAGTTAGGTGCTTTGAGGAGGGGCTGGGTATGTTTTAAATGTTTATTTTAGAGTTAGGTTATGGTAAAGGTTAAGTGGTAAAAGCTTGTTTAAGGGTGCGTTTATGAGCAAAAGGGTCATTTTAGGGTTATGTAAGGTGTCAAGGGTTCAAGTAGTGGTAGAGAGTAGTTGATGGACTCTGTGGTGTTTATAGCTAGGTGACCTGAAAACAATTATGGTTTTTACATTTGTGTTAGT
>NW_017307030.1:536833-537315 GCF_000935625.1 Nanorana parkeri
GGACACTGATCTGTTTTTTTGCAAATCAGTTCTTTCGCTGTTAAAGACTATGGTCATCGGGGCAGAAAGTTAGTGGTAATCGTATCAAGTGATACAAAGACAGCAGTAAACTACACCCTGAAATCTGAAATAAACAAACATGGATGGAGTTCTACGCTTAGGAACCTGGCTTAGAGAAAGGAAGACATGGGGACTATTCACTATGCTGCCGTAAGCAGCCGAGTGAAAGACTGACCTAAAGCAAAGTGAGCCGAACGCTGTTCGGCTATTCACTTTAGGCTGGTACGGCTGATTTCAGCCGTATATCGGCTGAAATTAGCCGTACATCTGGTGGCTTTGCGTGGATTCTGGTCGGCCGAACATGCTCAGCATGTTCGGCCGACCTGAAGTGCAGAAGGAGTTCGACTCAGCCGATCCAACATCTGGATCGGCTGAGCCGAACCTCCGGCAGGCTACTAGCTGCTGTTCGTGCTATTATCATA
>NW_017307030.1:537366-570063 GCF_000935625.1 Nanorana parkeri
TGGTCTCTCTGTGGGACCGAGCAGAACAGAAAAACAGTTTAAAAAGTAGAAAAATAAAAATAGAAAATGATTGTGCAGAGCTAGCAATGACAGCTAGCTCCACCCAACAGTTTTCTATTGGCCGGCGGTTCTGCTCCCGTCAAAAAAAAGAAAAAAAAAAGCCTAACTCTCCCGGGGGCTCCGGGAGTCTCCCGCTCCTGGCCGCCAAGGAGAGAAACACTGCTTTTTCTTTTTTTTTTTCTTATTCTGACACGGAGCCGTGTCAGAATAGAAAAAAAAATAATACATTTTTGGCCATAGGAATGCATTGCTAGATTTCTATTGGCTATTTCAATTTGCAATAGTTCGGGAGCTGTACGGGCTATAGTGAATAGCCCGTACAGAAGCCCTTCGGTTTTACTGAACCGAAGGGGTCCTGGGGCTGAAGCTAGCCAAAGGATCGGCCGAATCTATGGCTAGATCCTTCAGCTGCTTCGTGAATAGACCCCATGGAGTGTTGAGCATCTGACCATGTAAGTTACCACTAGGCACAGGAATGCCTTGATTGGCATGATTGGGTAATGTTAATTTATTTACTTATCACCACAATTAGTATTCATGAGTGGACACAGTAACCTTTACTAGAGCTTACCAAGCCTGGATTGCAAACATATTTAACACATTTTCCCTCACTCATTTTCCCAATGATACCACTGGGATAGGAAGTGAGGAGACATCTCCCTGATGTGTCTAATTGACATAAAAAATGTTTTTGTTGCAGAGATCAACAACTCAGAAGATGAACAGCATGTAAAACATAATGAACATGGCCTACAAATGTCTAAAACACTGTGTGCATTTTGCAAAGTCATTCACATGCTCTTTTGGGATGTCAGCTTCTTCTAAGTTGTTGGCCCCATGGTCACTTTATAAAACACTGCATCCACACCTTTCTAAATGAATGAGAAACATATGTTTGTCTGGGCCTGTTTGAAGTACATACAGGATCTCTTAGTTGAATGGAAAGTTAGCATGTTGTGTACTAAAGATGTTACCTTTCCAAGATCTAGCAGTGTTTGTCATAAGAAGATCTTTGCATGGCCCTGCCTGCCACAAAGGTCCTTAGCGGCCATATGGGCCATGGCAGTGGATTTAATGCTAAAGCAGATTATTTGCCCCCTTTCTTTTAATTTAATGTTAAAATCATAAACAAGTAATTCAAGTATTGAAGGTAGAAAGCGTTATATGTGATTGTAATGTTATTTCTATGTACATATTTTCAGTTGACTGAAGGATCTTGAATCACAGTTATTATTATTTAGATTCCATTAAAAATGATTGATATGTACTGCTGAAAAAAAATGCTTCAATAACTCAAACACATTATACATACAACAAACACAAGGAATGAATTCCATTACTGGAAACACAATAGAAATGTTGTTTTTTTTCTTTGCTTTGTTCCTGTGGCAGCTGCCTTTGAGGGAAAATGAGGCAAGCTTAGCATTAACATAAACTTGGTTGTAAGCGCTATAAAGTCTCCAACAATTTTCATACACAGCAATATCATCTGTTTTAGCAAGGTAGCTTGTTAATCGTGAATTGAAAAATCAAAAGGGGAACAGTGAAAAACAAGAAACGGAGAAATAAGCTTACCTGTTGGGAAAGGACACTTCATGTTCATTATTCTCCTACGTCATGTATCCTAAATTCTCAGTTACATTTTCATACATTCAGGAACATAGTTGTACTTCATTTGGTGTTTTTTGCTAACGGCAAATAGGCTGTTAACTTTGGAAAGGAATTTGCACTTTGCAGAGGAAGTTGCCCCTTAGTTAGTAAATGAGGTGAAACACTGCTGACTTCCATCACCCAATCATGCGCAAGCAAAAATACTGTTTTTTTAAATTTTCCTTGCACATGATTGGGTATTTTTTTGCAAAATGAAATTTCACCACATCCACTTAACTAAGGGGAAACTTCCCCTGCAAAGCGCAAAATCCCTTGCAAAGTGAGCAGCCTCTTTGCTTTTAGTAAATCATCCACCATGTGTCCTTATACCTGCACTTCATGTGTTTGTAGACTCAGGAACACACCTGTATTAAAAGAGAACTATGGGGTAAGTGTTTTTCCCCATAGTTCTCTTAAGGCTCATGGGAGGACATAAACTAGCATCCTCCCGTGACCCAAAGCTCTGTAAATCGCGAGCTACTGTTCGGGGTGTACTGAGACTGCCGCAGCCGGGACAGATCCCGACATTACTGTCGAGATCCACCCAGCTGCGTGAGTGACAGCGGGTTCTGTCTATCTAGAGGCAGAGCCCGCTGTATCCACCCCCGTCCATTCCTCCAGTCAGCGCTGGGGGATTGGAGCGGGGAGGGGGGAATCCCTGCAGAGAGCCCGTGACTGACAGTCACGGCTATCTGCAGGGAGATGATCGAGAAGTGAGCTAGTGACG
This sequence comes from Nanorana parkeri, assembly GCF_000935625.1. Taxonomy (NCBI): domain Eukaryota; kingdom Metazoa; phylum Chordata; class Amphibia; order Anura; family Dicroglossidae; genus Nanorana; species Nanorana parkeri. Next base: position 539,804 of record NW_017307030.1, read on the forward strand.
GTAAGAGTGACAACACATTTCAGTGGACTCAAAACTCCTTCATCAGGGCTGAATGGTGATGCTGACGCTGATATTACTCTGCATTAATGATGGATTATAACCATTAATCAGTATATGTAGCAGCAGAGTAAAAGGGGACAGCTGTAATGCTGCATCACACATGCATTCTGTATGTAATGTATATAGTTATACAAGCATTGAGTTATTTTATATACATTATGTGAGTTACATTAGTTGTCTGAGTTTGGTGAGTATGCAGTTAGAAGAACTTTCTCGTGAGTAATGGAGTCTCCCATATTTTAATTCTCAAAGGTTTCCATAACGTCCATGCAAGTATGACATATGTGCTTGTCTGGCATCTTGTAATAGAAATCTAAAAATGCCATTGCCGTTATTTTTCATAAGGAATGCTTGTAATGCTGTTAAAATTATTGTTTTGATCTACAGTGGAAGGAATGTGGAAGGAGTGGAGTGAGTGGTCTATCTGTAGCCTTGAGTGTGAACACCAACGTGAAAGAGAGTGCACAATGCCACCAACAGCAAATGGAGGAAAACCCTGTGAAGGCCTGAGCCAGGAGTCTGAAAACTGCACAGATGGCCTGTGTATTCAAGGTGAGCAAAGGATGCGTAATAAAACATGTTTTCCTCTATTTTTTGATCTATTATACAACTAATGTTAAAAAAGTTATTATAAGGAAATGGACTTTATGTACTATATAATAGAATAACCGTACATAGGTTTAACCCTTCCTCACTCCTTCAAAAGACAAGCACTATAATTTTTTCTACGTATCCCAGATGGAGACTTCCCCAGTGGCTACACAGGAAGTTATGAGAAATCTCTTAAATGGGGTCACAGACAACAACAAAAAACTTTAACTCTTCCACACTCTATCCAACATATGCCATAGTGCATAGAACAAAGGTGTGCAGTGGTGTGGTGTTCCTTACCGCACAATATTGATTTTTTTGCACATTATTAAAGCACAACTGTCATTCAGTTGAGGATATAAAGCTCTAAAGGAGAGAGAAAGAGAAGTTAAACAGATAACCTTTCTATTCTTCTTCTGATGTTTAGCTCATTTTTGTACTGTCTGACATTTACGAACGGCAGATTCCGGTATGCACTTACTGTAGTTGGTTAGGTCAATAATAACCTGGCCTCCTAGATTTTTATTTGGATTTTCAAAAATAACAAGCATGATCAGTGTAACAATAGGACAATGAAAAGGCAACAGCACACTCAATGTAATTAAGCGAGGATCGGTGCTGTCCCGGTAAACAACACAATAGGGTATAACAATGTATTAGAGGCTGCTGCAGTGAGAAGGAATAGAGGGGAAGGGAAAGAGACAAGAACAGGACTGAAGAGAGATGGTAAAGCCATACACCACTATAGATTAAGGGGACCACATATTCCACTTTCTGGTGAACGACTGTAATGTTCCACTTTTAGGCGCCTGAATGTGCAGTGTTTTTAAAGGTCATTCCACTTAAATATTTATTAAATATATTTTAGGTAGAGGTTGCATCAGTCATTGTATATGTGTTTTAGATACTTCAACAGGAAGATCTCCCGGACATCGTTCCCAACATTTGGGAGCTAAAGGTGCTCTCACTAGCAAGTTCTATTGCATTCTTCATCATATAACTTGAATAAAACTCCACAGGAAAATGGGGCCTTCATGGCCAGCACTACAGACCCAATAAATCCAAAATATCGATACCACCAAAAGGATGCCCTGGAAAAATGTCAGGTGGTTTAACTCTTAAGCATCTACCAAAAACAGAAATTTCAAATATTCAAAATGAACATGCTCCGCAGCCTTACACTCTTCTATGCAGCATAGGTCCTACTGGTAATGACAGAATTTTTCCCATATACGCTTTCTTTTCTAACCAGTATAGCCAGCCTCATATAATCAGTGGTTGCCACCATCTCTTCAGTCATTTGTCATTTAGAGATGTGTCCCTGTGTTGCAAGGCTACCCAACCTGTTGGAGTGCAGCCTGGCACAATTATTCAGAATGAATTCATTTATCTGAAAGATAGTGTTTCTCCAAAAACAAATTCAGGGACACAATACATTTCCATGATTTGCAGTTATTCCAACTGGAGTCTATTTGTGCTTTAGATGTCCCATTCATTCTTCACCACACATGTCAGATTTCGGACATAGAGAACTTGAATAATTCAGGTGACCAATGCATTAGAACATTTTCTCTGTCACAAAAATGGATGACACAGATAGCAAACACTATTTCTACTCCTTAGGTTTGCCTTTCCTCTGGGGAAAGACACTTGTTTCTGAGAAATTCAGAAATTAGATTTCTGGCCTTGACAGAAGTATACTATTCAGGGAGAATGAAAACCAGGACAGAGACATTTTTTTAATCAAAATAATACTCATATTATTATCTTGGTAACCCAGCTGCCCTTTTGTGTCTAATTGTACCCTTTTATGAGGTGACCATCTTAACATCATTTCATCTGTATTTCTTCATTTTTTTTCCTGATAATTTATTTTTTAACACTGTTCTTCCTACATATTGGATTTGTCATAAATGCTCAGTATTCATTATGCCACATGATTTATGCAACATTTTCTTGTGGGTCTGGGTGTGTTTTATTTATTTCAAGGACCTAGAATGTTTTTGTGAATAAATAAAATGTTTCACATACGCAGTTCTCTCACCTAGAGATGCAAGTTGTTTCATTCATACATATTAATTTTGTACACCATAGTTAGTACATAGCTGTTAGATGTTATAGCTTGAAAAGCCTAACTACAGATACCTGCATACAGTTGTTAATATTATTATTATTATTATTACTATTATTATTATTCAGGTTATTAAGTTTGATCAGCACGTTACAATATGGAGGGAGACAGTACAGTTCCAATACAATTTCAATATAGGAGGGTTACGAGGGCCCTGTTCATGAGAGCTTACAATCTAATAGGAGGGTCAAGCAATACAAAAGGTAATAATTGTATGGGATGAGTTAGTGGAAGAAGTAAAAGGAGTTATTATGTTTAGGTGGGATAGTCTTCCCTGAAGATATGGGTTTTCAGGGATTGCCTAAAGGTGAACAGATAGCCTGTTAGGTTGTGGTATTGAGTTCCAGAGGATGGAAGAAGCTCTGGAGAAGTTCTGGAGGTGAGCGTGATAAGAGGTGACAAAGGCGCTGGAGAGCAGGAGGTCTTAAGAAGACAGAGAGGACAGTGTGGGTTATATTTTGAGATGAGTTTTGAGATGTGGCCAGGGGCAGAGTTATAGAAGGCTTTGCATGTTGTTGTTAGTATTTTGAATTTAGGGGGCTATTTTTCATTTAATTTTGGAGTGTCCAATGGTATATCTGTTTCAGCCAGACATCATGCAGTTTATGCCACTTGAATTGCCAACTATGTGTGATCTGAAAATGAGCATTTTGAAAGTGGTTGGTGACTTTATTTAGACTAATCATATGGCAATTTTTCTTTGTTTACTCATTTTTTATGCTCACAAATTGCTGCTTATTAAATAAAAGGTCTCAGTTTATCCCACAATGTCAGAGTCGACAACTTGGGTAAATGTCCTGTTACAAGTATATCTTTAAATACAGAGGGGAAAAACATTTAAAAAAAATACTTTGGCATTTAGGGAATTCATGGTGGAGTTCCCCTTTGATGAATAACAAAATACTGATTAGTTATGGCTTTTAGGCTGAGACATAATTGAGATCACTATTGAAGTAGTTGGATAGGACAGATATACAGGTCATTATTGAAGTGGTTCTAACATTGGAGTTGTATTCAGACTTGTACATTCATTATGTACGTCTTTTCCCTATATTTCTGTGTGTATTGGTTTTTTAACCTCCCTGGCGGTCTGATTATGCAGGATTTTAGCATGCCAAAGCGGTACATTGTTTTTAGGGCAATTTGTTGTTTTATATTGTAGGCCTGTAATTCTTAGTAAATCTTAGGAATAGCTCACTAAATCTGTACTATGATAAAGTTTGAAACACAAAATCATAAATTATAATATAATAAATAACTATAAGAAATAATAATATAAGAAATAATTATAAAAAAATATAATATAATTAAAAAAATGGTCCAGTAAATGGGAATTCTGGGGGGCGCTGCCTGATCCGTACCACAGTCAATAAAGTACAGTAAAAGTGCCGGCATGGCACTAGACAAAGCTCTATGGACAAAATTGAAGTGAAATAGTTTGATATATATATGTAATTATAGCAGATTACATTGTATTGTGTGTATTCTGTGACGCCCGAAACGAAGCTGAAAGCCAAATGCCGGCATCGGCCGGGTGAACACAGCAGAGGACACCGCGGGTTCGCAGGGACAAGGTAAGTGACACTTTTGCGCAATCCCGAGTGTGGCTCGGGGGTACCGCTCTGAAAATGAACCCCGAGCCACACTCGAGAATACCGCCAGGGAGGTTAAATCTCCAAAATAAAAAAACGAATAAAAAATATCTTAAAAATAAGAGAAATAAATAGTGCTGTAGTAAAGTTCTATGAGGCTTATTGTTTTGTAGATCTCTCCTAAAGTATATCTAAAGCCATAACATTGTTTTGGATAGTGTAGGGAAGTGTTAAAGTTGTTATCATGCTTTTTTTTTTGCAATCTGTGCCTTATCAGCGAGACTTCCTTTCACTTCCCGTCCTTTAGACTTAACAGGAAATGATAGGATATTTTTCCAGTGAGGGAAATTCCCTATTAGAAATGTATGTCCCCATTGGATGATTTCCACCAGGTTCCAGAATGGTGACAGTTTGGATTTCCTGTTCCTTTAATTGTTGGTGTTGGTGATCATGACAATAAGAGAGAGTGAGCTTCCCTAGCAGGGACACAGAAATATAAACCTGACAGTGGCTCTAACACCTCACAACTCTATCCAAATCTAAGAAAACGTTTATACTTTAGTTTTACTTTAATGTTTAAAACACACTGCCTAGCCCCCCTCCCCAAAAAAAGTCCTGCACTCTAATATTTAATTGGACAATTAGCTCCTCTTAAAGTCTTCTCCAACACATCCCAAAGATAGCGAGTTCAATGGGATTAAGGTCTGGACTCAGTGGTGGGCAATCCATGTGTTAAAATTATGTCTCATGTTCCCTGTACCACTCTTTCACAATTTGAGCCCAATTAATTCTGGCATTGTCATCTAGGAATATTCATGTGCCATCAGGGTAATTTAGTATATTCAGGTAGGCAGCTGACCTCATTTTGTGGGGACATAACATTGCTAAACCTAGACCAGATCAACTGAAGCAATCCAAGATCATAAAACTTATCCAGTGGAAAGCTCTTGCCTATTTGCTTAGCTAAATCCAGGTGGTGACTTTTTGGGGGTCAATAAGTGTATATATAAGTATACACAGCCTGTCCTGCCAATAATGCATTAATGCACCTTGGCACAGCAGGGAAACCTTTTCACATTGCCTGTATGGAGTAGTATATATAGGGGTCAATTCACTAAGCTGCCGTAGGCTGCCGAGTGAATGACCGACCTGAAGTGAAGTGAGCCAAACACTGTTCAGCTATTCACTTCAGGCTGGTATGGCTGATTTCAGCCGTACATCGGCTAAAATCAGCCGTACATCGGCTTGCTTTGTGTGGCTTTGGGTAGGCCGAACATGCTGAGTGCAAAGTGCAGAAGGAGTTCGACTCAGCCGATCCAACATCTGGATCGGCTGAGCCAAACCTCCGGCAGGCTACTCACTGCTGTTTGTGCTATTCTTAAAGATGCCGAACAGCAGTGAGTGAATAGCCGAATGCCGCTGAGCGGCATTCGGCTTGGCTGTTCTGCTCGGTCCCTCAGAGGTACCGAGCAGAACAGAAAAAGAGTGAAAAAAGTTTAAAAAAGTAAATAGAAAACGTTTGTGCGGAGCTAGCAGTGCTGGCTTTCTTTGGCAGTAAACTTGTTATTTTCTGAGCTTCTTTAAACATGGAACATGGGCACCACATTGCACCTCTGTAATAGCTAAAAAAAAAGCAACCAGATTTCAATGGCTTCAATAACAGCTCATAGTGTCATGACTGTAACACAGATTGTCAGACACAGTAACTAATAAATAACATTTGTCAATCTTCCAATATAATTAGCTGGCATGAATCTGCTTCACCTGAGCTTGGGATGCAATATAAGAAATATTACTTATATCCCTGTCACAAGCTTCCACACCCGGACAAATATCACAACATTTCATGTGGCAGGAATAGAAACACTAATGAGCCAACTAAAATCCCAAGCTGAAATTTTTGTAGACACAAAGTAAAGATGTGTTATTTGTTACCTTGACTTTACATTATTATGACCAGAGGGTTTTGATAAAAGCGATCTTGATCTAGAGTGGCCATATGCAAAAAGATCATTTGTCAACTATAATTGTGTATTGTCAACCACCTGTTGATGTTGTGGTTTTTACATCTGCTAGATTACTTTGCAAACAGTTTGATAAATATGCAACGCATGAATCATTTACTTTTATCAACTCAGCACTTTCACCCAGTAATAATGTGTTGTTCTTATGTCAACCTCCCTCCAACACCACCGTCTCTGCCACTGAGACCTAATATTCTTCATTGTTTTTTCAATAGAGTTGTCTTTGTTAAAAACAATCCAAATTTTCATTTTTAAAGATATTTGAGAAACATAAGAATCTCTACCCTTTAACTTTTACTGCAGATACTTTTTTTCCATGGTAAAATGTACATTTTTAAGCCTGAAAATTATTTTAAAGCAGAGACCTTGTAAAATGGAATGATAGAAGTTGCAATACAATAATAAATCACACAATATTAGCACAACTGTTTATCAAACCCGTGTTTCAGTAACACATACACTTAAATTTTAGTGCAGACAAAAACAATATAATATTTTTTGTGTTTTTGTATTGGTTTTAATAAACTGCAAACTTTTTTTTCTGATAATCCCCTATGTGATAGCATAACGCAAGTGACAGGTACACATGCACATGTCCATGTGGCATGCACGCCTGTAAACAAGCCGATCCCAGGAGGGACAGGTGCTGTATGTAATTGCACTCAGCATCCTGTTCTTACCTGTGGGAGGACACTGCTGTACTCTGCCATACGCACACCCGAACTTGCACATCCGTGCGGGTCTGGGTGTCCGCACTTGAACGCAGACAGTGGCCTAAGAGGTAATTTTTGTAGGTTTTGATTTAAAAAACAGTAAGAGCATAAATAAAAAAAGAGAAACTCGGAAAACACAGGGTATGTGACCAAGAAGACAGACATTGGTTAGATATGCAAATGTGGTTTGAAAAAAATAAAAGCTTGTGATTGGATATCCCCCAGCTTCCATTCATCTGTGACTTAGAACCATGCAGTGTGCATAATAGCACATTGGCAATATATAGTACATTTCATAGAAATGACAGAGTTAATACCTCCTTGAATGCCTCAGCCAATTCCTTTTTCATTCACAGAACATTTCAGTAAAAGGGTAATTAGTCTTTGAACATTAAAAAGCCACTCTGTAGCAGCTATTTAAGCACCCAGTTTATAATACACAGTACAGCATCAAAACCTATTTATCATACAAATGTTATCAAAGTACAAGAGGCATAATCTCTGATTACAACATAACTAATCTCCATTGCTAGGCTGATCCTCACTGCTTCTCATACAGCCACCATTCAAGGGCCTACAGTTAATATCGAATAGCTTTATTCTGCAAGCTCTTCTTTATGACTGACTGCAGATGGGGAGGTGAAAAGATCTCAACCCTTCATTCATTAGATGAGCAGCAAGGTCCCAGTGGTACAAAACAGCATCTGTTATCACTTGGGCACTGAAAATTCTTATTCTGTTAGAAGCTTTTTAATCTCTTCATTGCTAGATTGGCATCTTCATTGTGTTTTGCCCCTCTGTGATAGCAGATGTTTAAAGTGGCTGTGTTAGCTCAAGAAATTTGTCCAGATCCTATAACTTAGCTCCAAGTGGTAGAAGCAAGTTAAATGACCCTATAGCTTTCGTAGGATACAGCACCAAAACTGCAAAGAGTGCTTGGCTTAAAGTGCTGTACATCTAAAAGTAAAAAAAAGTCCCAAATCCAGTTATTGTGATACAGAAGCCTCATAATGTAAACATAAAAACTTAATTTACCTTCTCTAAATGAGCAAAATCCTCCTTTATTTTTGTCATACATGCTTCCCTGGCAGACACTGCAGGTCCCATTGAGAGTGTTTCAGCAATGGAGACAGAGCTGTGCTGGACTAGGTGTGGCCAAGTGCTGCCTGACAAGCTACATTCTTGTATATTATCAGTGACAATGCTAATAGACAAGCCCCCTGCAACATCTTCTTATCCCACAATAGTGCAAGCAAGCACAGCCCACGTGAGAGTGACAACTCTGCCCTGAATTTAGTGCAGCATCGTTGCCACAGAAATATACTTTGCAGGGGGCCAAGAGAAAACTGTAAGTTCAGGGGCATTTATTAAATAAATGAAATGCTGATAAATATAACGATGTATGTATATATAAATATATGGTCAGAGTTTTGCTTTTAAATTTGTACATATGGCCTTATCAAAAAGGTAGACATGATACTAATATTCTAGTTCTGGTGAGTATACAGTAGAGGTCACTCTATAACGGTGTGCAGGTGCTGATCATATTCTGACTGTAAATATTCTAATTCAGAAATATGTAATTACTTCCACACAAACACCTAATGGTGAATGTCAATTGGACCATTCTAAGAAATTAGACACAAGTCTGTGTTTTTTCTTTTTTTGTGTGTGTGTTTTATTAATATTTCTGTACTTTTTTATGTTAACAATGCTAATTGAGGCTAATTTAAGGTTACTTTTCTGCAGAGGATCATGTCTAGGATGACTGAAAAGGGCTTCTGTAACCCTCAATAGCTTTTTAAAACCTAGTGCAGTCTTAAATACAAATAAAAAACACCGTATAGTGTATCTCAAGGCAAATATTAAAATCGGCATGCAAATAAGTAATGTATGTCCTTATTTCTTCTCCCTTTGCATCCATTTAAATTCACCTGTTAAACCTACTAGTATTTTCTTGTTTACTTAATTTCTGTTGAAGGGCTGAAAACATGCTTGCCGCTGCTAAAATGACTGCACCAACAATATTTAGTGCAGCCCTGCATTTGCAGCAAATCCCAGCCTTACTTCCCCTTATGAATAGAAAGCATTGCTAGTAGTCCACCAGCCGCAGAGGGAGGGGGGTATAGGAGACTTTGCTGTCATGTGACTACAACAAAAAGAGGGAAAAGGGTATTTGGAGCACAATCTTTATGGTCTATATTTGACTATTGAAGTACTAAGCCTTGATATCTACTTTAATTTCACTTTCCCTATTTATTACAAGGCATTTTGTGAAACTAGCGACTTTTTTACTTGAAAAATCAAAATTTTTGCTAGAATGATAGGAAAATAAAAGCTCTCTATTACCCTCATTTCTATTAGGAAAATGCAGCTAGCAATCCATGGTAATGTCAGGAGTGCCTGTGAAAATGCTTTTATGATATAAACATGCATGTCTGGGTACCTGTCACAGGGCCAAGACATTGCTCATTGGTTGCCCAGTTTCTGTCTTTTTTTTATCTTTGTAGCCAACTTTTTAGCTTTTAGTTATGTAGCGCTCACCCCCTAAGGAGCCGCTGCATGATCGGGCCTTCCATAGCCAGTCTAGGGATTTCTAGTAACCTGGCTGCCCCAATAGCACTTACCACCTCCATTGGTGACCGACAAAGTGTCCAGAAAAAAGTCCAGACAGTAGATAAACGCTGAATTAATTTTATTGCTGAACTTCAGTTAGAGAGGGTCAGGGTCAGGGACATCCAGGATGAGGTAGACTCCTTTAAGCAATAGAACAGAGTAACTGCTGCCATCACAGATTAGGACCTTTAAGCCAGACACGGCAATCTGTGCAGAGAACATCAGGCAAAGCAGTACTTCAGAAATCCTCTTACATGTTCAACTCCGGAATCAGTAGCTGACCACTGGACCTGTAGACTTGGGCCCCAGTGCCAGTATCAGGCTAGTCCTCAGGCATCAGGCCCAGCCAGTTCAGTCAATCAGCAGCAGCCTCCCCCCAGGGAGGCCCAGGGAAGGGAGACTCACTGTTGCATCAGCCACACTGAGCATTTATATCTTCTCCCAACATGCATCACTGGCCTGTACCTTCCAGTGATTGGCCAGGAGACACAAATGCTCAGAACAATCCCTATTGGCTGCTCTGCTCTGTGGCACAAACACACCCAGCAACAGGCAGATGCAGCATCCATAGATTTTTCTGAAGAAATTAGATGAACATAACTGCAGATCCATCTCAGACCAACTACAGTCTGAGAACAACTACATTTCACAGCACTGTTTACAGGGTGCTACAGTTACATGACTTGCCTATTCATTTGTTCATTTTTGAGTAACACACAGGTCCTCTTGTCCAGAGAAACGGCTAGATTGCTTTAGTGAAGATTTAGCTATAGACTTATGGTAAAATATTTTACAGGTGTTCATGCAGGAGCATGCTCTTTGATATCAGTATCCAGTTCCAGCACTTCTAGTACCTTATAAATCAATGTGCTGTGTACGACAGATATACTTCAGATACATAAATAGGAAACGCTTGATTCAGTGCTTTGGTTATTAATCTCTTTAAAACTTGGCACCATCCTTCAGGGTCTTCTGTTACTCCATCCCTCAACAGATATTGCCAGACAGCTCCATCTGACGGCTGGCATGTGGCATCCTAATTACTGCGTTGTGTACGTCTGTGTTCTTTTGTACTGAGTAGTACACCATGGTCAGACTTGTATTCAGGCTCTCAGCGTCTCCATGGCACAAACACCTGTGAGAAAACTGTTTCCCATTTGTGAGCACTGAATATTTATGAGCCTGCCAGGCCTCTGGGCCAGCACCAGCTCATGCTGAGAACTTAAGAGGGCAGACTTGCATAGCTTCACAAAACTAAGGAGCCATTAACAAGCCTAGAAGAGAGGTCATTACGATTGGCTACCCATTTAAAGCTGAGCTTTATTTACAGGCTAGAGCTACGTTAGGATGGCAAAGTCTAGAATCAAGTTCCATTTCTCTTAGCATCACAAGGAGAGTAGCAAGCACTGCTTTTATGGCTGGCACAGTGGAAAGTATAGAATTTCTTATTAACATTTTAAGCTAATGTACTTTTTCATTCTGCTTTTTTGTACATTGAAATGTCTGGTAATGTGTTTACGTTAGCAAAGCAAATTGCACCTTTGTCGTGTGAGCAGGTGATATGGTAAATGTAATTTCACACACTTGTGGTCTCTTATGTGTTCATTAGTCATGGTTTCTGATACAGAAAATATGAAAATTATGGAATTTCTTTTTAAACTCTTTTCATTACATTTTTGAAGGTTATGTTTCACTATAAAGGAAACTTTCTTGATATAGGAGGTCTCAAGTGTGACTGCTTACATACCCAAATGGCCTAAATATTTGAAGGTTATGTTTGACCACAAAGTGAACTTTCTTAGTATAGGGGCCTCAAGTGTGACCGCTTACATCCCCAAAGGGCCTACATATTTGAAGGTTATGTTTGACCAGAAAGTGATTTTTCTTGATATAGGGGCCTCATGTGTTACCGCTTACATTCGCTAACGGCCTACATATTTGAAGGTCATGTTCGACCAAAAAGTGAACTTTCCTGATATAGGGGGCCTCAAGTGTGACTGCTTACATCCTTAAAGGGCTGCACAACATTTTCAGTAAAAGACAAAACATAAAAATTTGAGAGACTGAAGACATGCAACAGGACCCACTAAGAGACTGAGGACGTGCTGCATCAGAGAGTCAGAAATTGCAAACATGCTATAGAAGTTGTTAAAAGACTGAGGAGTTACTTTAAGAGACCGTTTTAGACTGGAGACACATTACATGAGACTGCACAAGGTCACCACTATTACAGTCCCTTTACAAATCCATGCTTCTGCATTTGTGCTAGCTGCGGCCCACTTACAATTTACATGAGCCACAGCAAGGTCCATTATAAAAAATCAGTGAAAAAAAAAGCCAAAAAGAAAAAAAGATGGACAACACAGAAAAAGTAAGATCGTGTAAAAGAAGTAAACCAACATATTACCTACTAGAACCCAGTCTAAAAATAAAAAAAATAATTTACTAGTCTGAGTGGGCACCTTGGTAATGAAAACACAGATAACTGCCTGAAGGTGCTCTAAGGGCCACACAATAAGTGCAAAAAGGCCACGGGTTGGGCAGCATGGCTCCAATTTCTAAAAATATAGGCTAAGCCAGAGTGGCTCAAGCTGAAAGGCTCTTCTTGTTCTTTCATCTGCTCCCACTATGAAGCCAAGCATGACACTCTCATAAATAAAAACTAAAGGGAGGTAAGAGTGATACCCCATTTTAGTGGGAAGAGCTGGCAACCTGTGTGCAGAGATTTGTCTTCTGGAGAGCTCCAAGCTATAACAAGTTGTGGTTAATGCAATTCTAGTCAGGCTACAGCCAACAGTTTATTATTGCACAATTTTAAGTAGGTATTGTTTGTAGTATTTCTCCTGACCCATTGGATCATTTTGAAGATTGAAATCTAGTTGAAAGTGGTTGCAATTGAGTGAGAATTCATGTGTGTTTAGATTTATGTGTGCATGTAGAGCTCCATTATTTTATAGTGTTTTTCAGGTGTGTTTTCTTTTCAGTTGTAGATCCTCAAATAATCTCTGAATTGGTGCTGACACTGTCCTTCCTTCTGGAGGGGGGCTACTTTTGTTCCCCATGGTCACTGTGTGGGTGATAGACTACAATCTTAAGTTTGGTCTTCTAATTTGTATTGAGATTGTAGTTGATCATGGAAGCGAGCTTGGAGCGGTGGCTTCTTTACAACACAAACAGGGACCATGGGGAGCAAAAGTTGCCACCTTTCAGAAGGAAAGACAGTGTCAGCACCAATTCAGAGACGATTTGAGGATCTACAGCCAAGTTATACACAAATAAGATACATTTTTGTTAATAGTTAGGGTACTTGAATGGATTTTTAAGATTTAACTCCAGAGCTTAGTGTCACTTTAATGTCTTCAGTGATTGGATTCTGCTTCCACAAGGGCTACAGTAGGGAAAGGACCCACTCTATTTCCACACAGGAAATATAAAAGATTTTTGCAGATATCTCTTTTTACTTTGATGTGAAGGAGTATGTATCTGTTGAGCAGTGTAAAACAACCCTAAATTAAACACATTAGGATTGAGTCTTTCTTATATCAAACCTGAAAACTTCCAGGGGGGTTAAATACATTTCTTAGAGGCCCTCTAGTTATGAAATTATTAGGTTTTCTCCAAGTCCCCTTTAAACATCCGACTGATAATGTATTGTATTTATTTTTATTTTTGTTTCTCCTTCCTCGTGACTGCAGCATGTTTATTATAAGAAACATTGAACAGAAACACAGCCATTTTACATGATTCTCAAACTCAATCAAAATATCTTGTTACTTGTGAAATGCTGTCAGTGCTGCAGCCTGTAACATGCTGAACAGTCTGTGGTGAGATAAGAGTGCCAAAGGCAGATAATTGCTGCTCGCGGAAATTATTTGTCAATCAGTTAGACAGTGCTGTCCAGTACATAATATTTTAAGAGATGCAATGTCTTATTCATACAATGTCTGCTTTGAGATATGTTATGTCATCATTGAGGACATGGGAAGCTGAATTCTTCTTTCTGTAAAAGCAACAGTATTGTCAATGGGTATACTAATTGTGTTCCATTATTCATGTACAGGAACTGATGGGATGGTTTTATTAGTTGTTTTTTTTTCAGGATCTTGTTTCCTTTATTTTCAACTGGTGATCCTGCCAGTTGCAAATGTACTGGATTTTCTGGCAGACCTGTACTTGCTTTAAAGAGACAAAACATATGGAAGTATGCATGTATTGAAGATGTAATCGTTTTTTTATATTGCCATTTACTTTAATTTTATAGTTTCTGAAATAGTATAGTATATATAAAATAGTAGAAATTATAAAAGAACTCCAGGCAGAAATATTCTTAACCCTTGCAGTGGGGCTTTCCCTACACTGCTTTTTTTCTAAGGGTATTTATTTGGTGATATAGTGTATGCTTATGCCCCATTTTGTCCGCCTATTATGCAAAATAATATGGAGGCCAAATCTTTAAATAAACAGTAATACTTATACAACTTTTTACAGGTGTAACAATTCATATCACATAAAATATATGAATTTGATGTTTGTTTGGCACAAAGTTGAATTCCAGGCTAAGCAAATAGTGTCTAAATAAGAGAGGCATGTCTATTATTACTTGAACTATGGTGTCCTTTGTGGTCCAGGTCTGTGACGAAATGCAGTGTGAAATTTACCTCCGAGTAGTTTCCTGTAACAAAGACCAGTCATTGCTGTTTTCTCTCCTATGCAGGGCGACTGGTCTTGTCTCCTCCCCTGTATAGTTTTCTGCAGGCAGCTTGCAGTGGGTGGGGCTTTCTGGGTCCCTCCCACAGCTCTTCTCTCTGCACTGGCTATGTATAGCGCAGTGATGATGCCACTTGGCATTTGGTGCACACAAAGTCAATCTATATCCTTTGTGGCTATTGAGAAATATATTTAAATCAAAGTTATTGTACCTTAGATTTAGCTTTAATATTTGTACATTTGTGCACAGTATATCAGGGATTCATACAGATAAATAACACTTGGCTGCTAGGAGCACAACCACGTGTGGTCCACAAGTTACTGGTTGGAAACCTCTATCATCGATGTAAAAATCTTCCTAAATGTGTTGTCCAAAACATAATTGGATCACACATGTAAGTGCAACAGATATAACTTGGTGGCAGCGATGGAGACTGCTGGATGCAGAGTAGTAAAATGTCTTAGGACTATACATGTGGCCAACAATGGACAAATACTTTATATCTATAACAAATATTATACTGCCCTAGGTAAAAATGAAATAGTTTCATCTTGGCTAAAATTTGCTGCAGCACAGGACTTATCTACTTATTTTTTATTGGCCTGAAAGAATAGGTAGTGGAACAATAAGGAAGGCTTATTTCAAAGAAATTATTTAATATGAAGATGAAACTGAAAACAATATATGCTCACTGCCCCCACCCTAACTTGTAAATGTAAAAAAAAACTCAGATGCCCAGACCAACCTATTTTCTCTGCTTTATCCAGACCCCTACAACGTTCTTTAGAAGTTCAGAGCCATACATTACTGTTTTTTTTACATGTCATCGATTATTGGTGGGAAGTAGGTGTAGTCCATTAATATTGTCTTTGTTAGTTCCAATGTAACTCATATATTCCTTGGACTAGTAAACACATCATTCCTCTCTTCATTGTGACATCTCATTGGTCTTTCTCTACTATCCACTGAGAAAAGTCAAAAGGTTTAATAAGTGGAAATGAAATGCTAGTACAGTTGTTGTTAGAACCAGCAGTGGCATGGTAATGGCTTATATCTGGTGGCAAACACCTACTTGGTTGGCCTGGGTAATGTTCACGTTTTTTGGGGGTCCTGCCACTTATAAGTTATTGTTGGGTTCCAACAACACTGTGATATTTTTGCTTGTAAACTGTGTACAACAGTCTACAGGATCCTAAATTACCTTTTCCTCTAATTCCCAGTAGTAGAGTTGAATTACATGTATCTGTGGGGATAGATGTATAAGCATATTCAGTAGAGCACAAAAGTAGAATTCAGACTATGGTACATTTCCATGAATTTTGCATAATGTTATCTCAATGATCTGAAATAGTCTCCATGTTGATGCTTAAAGAAGAATACCATTCCACTCCTTGACATGCAGGCAGTTGTTAGGGGGCATATAATTTTGTAAGTGAATGTGACCTTGAAATGACAACAGAAGAGAGTAGAAAAGATGACGTGTGCTAAATTATACATATAGCAGGGCTCTTATATGAAAACTGGAGGAGAGAATGCTAATGGTGTTCCTCATATCAGCTAGTCCAGTCAGCTAGTTGCTTTTATTTTCTAAATTGCACTAAGCAAATAACCGTTGTATTGGCTGTGGCAAATTATGTGCCTTTCCTCCAGTTTTCCTTTAATACAAGAGCCCCAGATTTTTACATATGAGAAATTAACATAATTTGCATGTAGCATAAATATTATACACGGCTTTTTTTCCATTTCTTTTTCTCTCTTTTTTTAGAGAAAAAACCTCTACATGAAATTAACCCTGAAAGTAAGTTACTCTTTCCTTTGTTATAATACATACTTTGTAGCCACTGTGCTTTGAAAGTACATCAATATCTGTGAGACCCTCATATTTATTGAAATATTCACTGTCGGTAGATTAATTCCTATTCGCAGCCATAGATGGTGGATTGGTTTTTCTAACAGGTTTCTTAAGCGTTTTGGTATTTTGTCATTGCCCAAATATTCACAACCATTCAGCAAACATAATATATTGTCATATGTCCTAAATGTAATAATACTGTCAGAAAAGGGGTGTGATTTAATTCAAATCAAGGTATGACTTGTCAATGGGTAATGGTTGGCTGATGTTCTAGAGACACAGAATTAAAGAATATCTAAAGTCAAAATGTTTTGGCTAGAATCAGTCTCTTTCTTTGTTGCATGTATCTAATTAGACTGATTTCTCTTCATTTTCTGTCTTGCACACTCAACAGTAACTGAAAAGATATCTTTCCACTGTGAGGGAAATACCCCTTTAGACAGTTGTCACAGCAACAAGTGTCCACATTGGACGATTTTTCCTCTATCCCTGTTCTGGTGGCAACTCAGTTTTGGATTAACGCCTCACTTTTATTCTTGGTGACATTGGTGATCAGGACTGTTAGAGAGAGTTAATCTCCTACCGGGGGACACAGACAGCAATAAAAACTTGACAGTGTTTCAGAGCCGGCTCTATAGTTTGCGAGGCCTTAGGTGAAACGTAAACATGAGGCCCCGCTCAGGCCTGTGGGGTCTCACCAGGGTTCTGTGGGGTTTAACCAGGATGGTGAGACCCCACAGAGCCCCAGTAAGACCACCAAAGAGCCCTGGTGAGACCCCACAGAGCCCTGAATAACCCAGGTCTCTGTAGGGTCTCACCAGAGCTCTGTGGGGTCTCATCAGCCTGGAAACTAAATGTTTTGTATTTAGTTCTTCTTGAAGTGGAAGTCTATCTATAGTGAAAATATGATGTGGTGGTTTTAGATGTAAGTATTTCACTAAACTTACCATAAAGCATTTTTTGTATATTCAATAATCATTCAGCCTGCTGCCAAAGCCCCAAAAGCACATCCAAGCAAAAAAAAGAATATGGATGGAGCATGGAAAGTTTGGGTGGACCATCGTAGCAATATAAGTAGTTGATCTCATGCCATAAAAGTACTGCAGGTTAGGATGAGGACACGAGTCCAGTCCAGCCAGCATGCCCATTTGTAAGCAAAACAAGGGCTTGATTTTCCACTATTTTTAAAAACACACAAAAAATGTGTAGATTGGAAGGAGTTTATTGGCTAACCCCAGTACCACTTTAAGGTATCATACACACAAGTAAAATACTTAATAAAACATCACAAATTGAAGTCTTCTGATGTGGGATGGTGGATACATGGATTAAATAATGACCAGTTGACACTAAGAGCTAACTAACAGCTTAAAATTACACTAAACTCAGGAGTTAAAACTAAAAATGCATTCAAGTACCTAAATATTAACAAAAAATTATCCTATTTGGGTATCACTCAGCTGTAGATCCTTAAATCATCTCTGAATTGGTGCTGACACTATCCTTCCTTCTGGAGGGTGGCTACTTTTGTTCCCACAATCCCTGTGTGTTTTAAAGTAGCCACTGCTCCAAGTCCCGGGATGGGCTACAATCTCAATACAAATTAGTAAACTAAACATGAGATTGTAGTCCATCATAGGAGCGAGTTTGGAGTGGTGGCTACCAAACACACAGGGACCATGGGGAATAAAAGTAGCCACCCTCCAGAAGGAAGGACAGTGTCAGTACAAATTTAGAGATGATTTGAGGATCTACCGCTGAGTGGTGCATGAATAAGCTACATTGTTTAATAGTTAAGATTACTGGAAAAAAATTTTAAGGTATTTAACTTCTGAGTTTATTGTCACTTTAAGCTTCTATTGCATGAAGATCTCAGTATAGAACAGTAAAGCCTGCTAACCCTGTTAGAAAAATGGTGGGAAAGCATTGCTTTGTTGTGACGTGCAAAATGTTAAAGGTCTATAAAGATCATTTTAACACCTTGTTATAATTTGATACATGTGGGCGTAAATGTTGCGAGGTTTAGCTCTGCCCCAGAGGACAGCACCAAATTATGATTGCAAGTTAGATTTTGTTCAAACATTATTGACCACAATCTGCCAATCATATTCAAAATAGTGCAAAGAGTAATCCATTGTAGTCAAACAGATTTCATTTTAATGTGGTAAAGTAAGGAAATATATTTTTGACTGGCTATTGAGGGTTATAGCACTTTTCACATTTCTCTTCACACTGCCTTACTGAATAAGCTTGTGCTGGATATAGTTAAACCTCTCCTCCCTCATTTTAGTTCATGCAACAGTTTATTTAGTAGACATTAGCAAAGCGAGTGTTAAGCTTAGTGAAAAAGATGAAGCTATGTTTTCTTTGAATACCCAATCATGTACAAGGGAAAGTAAAAAATTGTTGCGCATGATTAGGCGATTAAAAAGAACCCAGCTTCACCTTATTTCACTTTGCTAAGTAGAATTATTTTAGTAAATAAACCTTATAGCATTTACAGTAAAATGTTTTTAGTGCAATAAAACCAATGTGTGCAGACATCTTTCAGAGAATATTGTACATGCATGGCATCTGATTCTAAATCAGGTATTCTGCAGTACAATGGAATAGGAAAGTTTAATTTTTACTTAAATTAAAAAAACTACTTAAATTGATTCTACTGGTTCAGAAGTGCTTGATATTTTTCCCTTTATCTGTACATATAATTAAAAGAAATGTTCAGATATTGTTATTTTAGTTTAAAAAATCCCACTTCTATGGCCAGCATAGATGTGAGCAGAGGTGTTCATTAGGAGGGAATATTTGTTCATGGGAACTATATTTTGCTTTTCTATATTCACCGAGGTCAGACAAGGCCGATTGGTACCCTTTCCCAGAAATGTTTGTCAGAACATTCACAATCAAATTCAATAGGTAATTACTTTTCCAATTATTCTGAATTCTAAAAATTAAGCTCTGGTCTCCTGGTAACCCTCTGCTCTCTCTCTCTCTCTCTCTCTCTCTCACTAATGGTTACTTTTGCCATTTTTCAATTGCATGCACTCATATTTTTCTTGTTCAGTTTTCCAAATTTGCATGTTGTAGTCCCTTCCTGTAGACAAGTACTTATTTAGTCATTCTTGACAACATATTAAGTATATGTCAAGCTTTTTTTGACTGTGGATTTATGTTATAGATCTTAAAAGGTCCTTCTTATTTTTACAATCCAGTCAGGGCAGCTATTTTGAAGTCCAAAGCAGAGTGACCTAGTTTAAAAATGTATTGCAAACCGTTAAGTCCGCTGTACTCCTATAAATTACCTTACACCTCATAGCTTTATTTAATTGACCATATATAGTTAATATGTTTATTTTATATTTGAATGTGTTTTTGCAGCATTGTCTTGTTGTTTGAGATCAACATAGTATGAGGTAGAATTCCTTATTATCAGTAATGGTAAGTCATTGCTGTATCTTTTGTTGTTTTTATTATCATGACATCCAGCAGTTTAGCGCTACCAAACAAATCATATTTTGACATAATAAAATAAAAACTTACAATTTAAAATGACTTAAATAAGTCATAGATTTAAAAAAAAGGTTTAAGTAATGTCTCAAGGAATCATAGACAATGGACACAGAATGAAACTGTAACTGAAAAAGTTTTATTAGTCTTCCATGTAAGCATTAGCTGATGAGCTGTTTTTATGCCTAATCCTTTGACATAGTCCTGTAGCTAAGTGGTTATTTCTGAGCCGCTATTGTAAGAAGCCTTGTACTGTAGGCCGCTGGAGAAAAATGGAACTTAAAGCTTAGACAACTGAAATCTAGTTGTTCATTACATTGAATACCTGCCTATTATCTGATACCATAAATATGTTTTATGCTCTTTCAGACAAAGGGACAGACAACTCATTAACGTCCCTGTCTCTGTTAAATACCCTGTCAATAGATAGATAGGATTTACAGTCTGTCACATTCTGCCACATAAATTTGTCCTTTCTTCAAAATAAATAAATGCGTCAATAAAATCAATTGAGGTGTGAGAGATACAGAATCCAGTGAAGGCTCCCTTTACAAAGGGAATTATGTGGCGTATTATGTAGCGACACCATTGGTAATTTAATCAAGGAAGTGCTCTACTTAACAGCATGTGATTTAACCGTAAAAAAAAAAAATCGAAGGCAATTATGGAGATTATTGAAAAACAACCTGTTAGGGTAAATAACAATGATATGCACACTGTATTTCATGTGCTTGATGTCTGCTAGATTAGACAACGCTACAGAATAGGGGACAGAAAACTAGGACACCATTGTTGTAAAGTATATATGGACTTTTTAAAAAGCTGGTAAAAGAAGAACATACTGTACAGTTGTAACTTGCTGTAGGAGAAGACAGCTCTTTGATTAGTTTTTTTCTTTTATATGTGGCTCTTGAGTTCAGTTAATTTCTCTACTTCGAGCTCATACTCTGGACTAACTCTCCTTAGGCATTAAAGTGACACTAAACTGAGGAGTTAAATCTTAAAAATGCATTCAGGAACCTTACCTATTGCCAAACGTGTAGTTTATTTGTGTATCACTCGGCTATAGCTCCACAATCACTTCCGCAATAGACTACAATCTTAAAACAAATCAATAAGCTAACCACGAGATTGTAGTCTATCACAGGAGGGAGCTTGGAGCGGTGGCTACTTTACAACACACACAGGGACCATGGGGAACAATAGTAGCCGCCCTCCAGAAGGAAGGACAGTGCCACCACCAATTCAGAGATGATTTGAGGATCTACAGCCGAATGATACACAAATAAGATACATGTTTGTTAATAGTTAAGGTACTTGAATGTATTTTTAAGGTTTAATGCCTGAGTCTAGTGTCACTTTAAGGAGAGTACAAAGCATATGCACAGGCCCAGATAGAAAGAGTTTTATCAGCCAGTGTGTGGCCTCAGCGGGGATATGCCACTGCATAAGGGAAGGGTGAATAGAACGTTGGTGGGGGAGAGGGGGTCAGGGGTGACTTCAATAATATGCAGTTGCACTTTAGAGTTGCCAAAAGTTAAATACGGCTTTATGGATATCACCAAGAGTCAAATATGACTTTATGGATATCACACACACGTTGTTATGAATAGCCAAAAAAATGAATTTTATTTAATTGTACATTTTGCATATTTTGATAAATACAACAGATAAATAATGTTTCATGTTACACAAGCATATAAGAGGTGTTAGTCACAAGTTGATGTTTGCTATCAGCTTATTACAGTATTTATTTAACGCACATATAAAATATATTAATGAAGTTTTTCATGTTTTAATTGCAATCATAGCAAAATATTCCAATTAAATGATGGTCCAGCTCATTCAGCTCTGCATAATCTGTAACATTCTCAATACTCCAATTTAATTACCTGTCATTCCTTTTTCACCTTCTTCATTTCTTCGCACCGCCTCTGCAGGGAATATAATTGCTCCAAAATTAAGGGGACATTATAGTGAACAATCCTATGTCAGATAGAAATGTATGTGTGCTTGTTTAATAATTTGAATGAACTAAAGGCACTTCAGTGTGAAATGTGGTGGGTTAGTGGTAGTTAGCTATTATTATTGTGGCTGTGGGCTATAAATATATAATGCCAGTTTCCTGAAGCAAACAATTTCACAACTGCTCCATGTTTCTAACTGGTAAAATATACCTTTTTTAAGCTGAACTCCAAACAGATGTAAAAGACACAAATCATGCAGGTCTGTAATTTTTAGTATGTATTTAAGGGGTTAATGTATATAAGCTATGCGCCGGGCAGATGCCATTTGCTAGGCACTAGATGGCACTGTTGAGTATAGGAAATGTCTATACTCATCAGCACCATCTAGGGGGTCTATTCACGAAATTCAGTAGAACCGAAGGGGTGCTGTACGGGCTATTCACAATAGTTCGTACAGCTCCCGATCGTGGCCGAGCGGCTCAGTCTAGCCGAACGCATATGCATCGGCTCGCTGAGCCGTGCTGGAAGCCGAAGCTGGCCGAGCGGCCGGCCATTGGCTGGCCGACAGCCTGCTTCTGACAGCTGGGCGAAGCCAGCCGTGATCTTACGGCTGGCTCCGGCCACTTTCAGAGAGATCAGCGTCCCTGGTTACCTGCTAACCAGGGACACTGATCTCCAAACAGCTAACTCTCCCTGGCGCCCCGGGAGTCTCCTGCTCCCGGCCGCCAAGGAGAGAAACACTGCTAGCATTAACTAGCATTGTACCCGCCCTCTGCTGCAGTTCCCCATCAGGTCCATCAACAGAGGGCGGGTACAATGCTAGTTTACTATTAGCTATTGCAAATTGAAATAGCCAATAGTAATGTCCCAATGCTTTTCAATGGGAATTTTTTTTTTTTCTATTCTGACATCGATCGTGTCAGAATAAAGAAAAAAAAGACACAGCGGTGTTTCTCTCCTGGGCGGCCAGGAGCGGGAGGCTCCCAGAGCACCCAGTAGAGTTTTTTTTTCTTTTTTTTTGACAGCAGCAGAGCTGCCGGACAGTAGGAAACTATTGGGCGGAGCTAGCTGTCACTGCACAATCGTTTTCGTTTTCTATTTACTTTTTTAACTTTTCTCACTCTTTTTCTGTTCTGCTCGGTACCTCTGAGGGATCGGCTGAGTCGAACTCCGTCTGCACTTTGGGTCGGCTGAGCATGTTCGGCCGACCCGAAGCCACACGAAGCAAGCTGATGTACGGCTGATTTCAGCCGACGTACGGCTGAAATTAGCCATACCAGCCTGAAGTGAATAGCCGAACAGTGTTCGGCTCACTTCACTTCAGATCAGTCATTCACTCGGCTGCCCTCGGCAGCTTCGTGAATAGACCCCTAGGAGCACTAGTGCTGTTTGAAAAGCATATGTTCAGCTATATGCCAGAGGGATATTTAAATTTAGGGTAGCAAAAGGACTAATGGCTGGTCATATACGGCCAATTGCCATATAACTTTGAGGCTTCTTCCTGAAAGTGACAAGGAACATGGTGAAATAAGATAGAGTTGCTAGGGCACTGATTATGAAGCCCGAAGCTAACTTTTGCAAGTTCAGCAGCACCAGCACTAAGGTCAATTTCCACTCCTTCCTCTCTGTTTTTGTTAATGCACTCCAAGTCAAATAGAACATTGTATTAAAAAAATCCTTGCTTTCCACTGGAATAATACTAAAGCAATTGGAAGAAAGCATAGCATGTGACCTCTAACTGATGCTTCTCTGTGTTGGATCACTGGAGGTAAAACAACACAGAATACTCTCCAGTTTGGCAATATAGCCGGGTCAAGAACCCACCCCAGCTTGTAACTGGACAGTAAAGTAGCAGCAGAATATTCAAGACATCTTTTATCTGCTAGGAAAGCAGCTGAGGGACTTGTGTCAATGGACCTAAGGCTTGAGTCAACAAGCAAATGCAGTAAGTTTTCAGTGTGCATGAGATACTTCTAACATCATTCTGAGTTAATTTTATCTGCAGGTGACCTTCATTTGACCTCCTTCTTAGCTACATCAACCTGCTTCAAGCTGCTTTTGCATTTTTAATAAAGTGAACGTGGAGAAAGAAGCACCTCTGACATGTTTTTTTACAGTCTTTTTTATACCCCACATAAAATGTGCCAATGTTTTAACATGTAGATTATAGTTTTTCGACTTTAATAAAACAATGGAAATTGTGAGCAACAGAGAACTGAAGAAACACATAATTATTCTAGTAAATGAAAAACAAAAGCTTAATCCCGTAATGATTAATCTAAAACCAAGCTAAAACAAAGACTGAATCTCGTTACAATTAGTTTAGCAACAAAGAAGAAATCTATCTACAATGGAAGGCAATGAATTCTAGTTACAAATTATTCACAGGGATACAAAAGGCATCAACGTTTTGAAGGAGAGGGATTTGTCTACACAATAAAAGTTATTGCAACCCAATAACTGTTAAATTATGTGGATCGTTATGGTTCACTTTAAGGTCATATGCATTTGATATTTGATATGATTCAAAGCAATTTAATTAGTAGTTAAAAGGAATGAATGATAGCTTAGTGCACATCTTCACGAAGGTTCACAAAATATCTAAGACCTGGTACACCACTGGGCACCTTGAGTTAGGAAAATGTTCAGTGTTCCTAGAGTACTATGGGAAACAGTGCACATGGCCCAAATATGATGGTAGGTGGAGAAAGTATAATTACATATGAATGTTAAATAGCTGTAATATATATATATATATAAAAAATATGTATATATATACATGCCTTTTTCTGTACTGAGTTGGATTCAGCCATCTTAGCAAATATAAGGCTTTGATTCCCCATGAACTGCCCCCCTGGGGGCTGGTGAGGGAATGGTTAATACTACAGCAGGAGAGGTGGAAGAAACACAGCTCCACTGAATGAATAAATCAAGGATATCCTTACACAGCAGGTCATCAGCTACAACTTACTCTCCAGCAAGGAGAACACCAAGTAGCACAGCAGTACCATCACCAAATTTTACTGTAAATATCCTGAAGCTAGCAGAGGTCGCAGTGCGATAAGTTAGCTCATAGTATAGATATAGAGAAGGAATGCTGAGATACAGCCACTTGTCATGAAGTCAACTGCTAATTTCCGGGAGAAATTTGAGGTGAATGGGACAACTAATAGTTCTAGATGTTTCCTAGAAGATAGCAAACCTTCACTTTGTGAGTTCAGGTCTACTTTTTTGGCTTGTGTATAAGAGATGTTATTTATGTCACCCTAAGACAGAGGGTGAGTTACTAGCCAGATCATGGGCGAAAATAAAGGAACAAAAGCCTAAAAAATAAAAACTAGCACAGTGACTACATCTAATAATTGGTAAGCTGCAATATATTAAAAGTTTGCTTTTGGTTTTAGACACACTTTAAGGAGATGGTATACATGTTTTTCTAGTTGGGCACCATTTGTAATTTATAGGTGCATTTTGTAACTCAGGATTGATTCAGTCCTCCAGTATCTGACTGAGATGTTACAGCTTCATCTATACACGTGGCTGCCCCTACATGTCTCAGTTCAAATAGAAAATCTTTTGTGATATAATAACTGCTCTACGATACCCACTCTTCCCTTCCTTACAAATATAGCAAACAGAAAGGCAATGAGTGTCAAGTGTGTGATAATGTATACGTGTATGGTAATCGGTTCAGAATTACACAATCCCCATGATGAAGGAGAAAATCCAGACTTATTCAGCAAGTAGCTCCTAATTTTCTGACTGAATCAGAACGCAATCTGATTTGATTAGCATACTAACACAAGTGCAGCTACTGTTATGTTAATCAATACATCTATATGCAATGCACACCTTGGGTAGGTTGTTACTGTACACTGAGGTGCCCACAAAACGCTCATGCTACGTTTAGCTTTAAAGCAAGGCCAGACAATTCAAGTAACACCAAGACCACATAGCCACTCTTTATATCCTTTGTAGTAGACATCACAACAGGATAATGTACAAAATCCCTCCAATTGTGTCCTAATTCAATTAGCAACTAATATACAGTAGCTACCTCTTCTTGTGTAGTATGAGTGGACGGGGCAGATACTCTATATCATCTGTGAGGCACTAATGGAAATTTTCCTTCCTATAAAAGCTAAAAATACCTTACACTTTACATCTACATCTAGAACACAGCAGAACCTGTGTTCACACAATTAACTCTGCTTGGGAAGCTGTGCTCTTGATGTGTGGCCTGCATCGAGGTTTAAAAAGAGACAACGGAGTGCTCATAGAATCACAGGAGTCAGGATAACAATCTAGGCAAGGCAAGGTATGCAACCGGAGACTTTGTAGTACTTTTTTGTTACAGTTACTTTCTGTCCATGAAAGAAGAAGGTGGCCTTGAACACATAGCATGTGTGGGTAGCAGAGTAGCATGATATCAGGGGCACATGTTCCAGATGGTGGTTGCTAATGACGCCTCTTGTTCTCAAAACATGAATTAGAAGCTAAGCAAAGCTCCAAGTATTAAAAACACATTATAAAGCACATAAAGGAAAAACCAACACATTAAATGGTACTTTGCTCTGGATTCAATAACAGTTTGCAGACCAGAATCAGAGGACTTGGACTTGCAAACATCAGTATTGATTTATAACTCACAGAAGTATTACTGAATTTTAAATATACTTAGAGAGCAGCCCAAGTGTTTAATATTTAGGAAGCCCTAGCTGACTGAGTAATCTGCCTTTAGACCACTAATGCAGCAATCACCACTAAAAAGAAAACTCCACCACATCTAAAAACTCAGTGCTCCTAGAGTACTATGAGAAACAGTGCACATGGCCCAAATATGATGGTAGGTGGAGAAAGTATCATTAAATATAAATGTTAAATAGCTGTAATATATAAATTGTTGATCTTGGGCCTAGGTATCCCTTAAAATGGTGTACTTCTGTTATAACTTCTGTAATGCTTTGGTATACATTCTGTAAACGCTTTAGATATATGTAAGGCGAGAGCTGGAGATGTTAAATGTACCATTAATAAAGAATAGAACTGCAGGGTTGTGACAAATAAAGACTTGACCTTTTTATTGCAGGCAACATAAATTTAGGCGGTGCCACTTGCTTTTTTATATACTATATACTTCATAACTTACAATATACACACACACGCAACCGTCACTCCAGTGAAAATCACAGATTGAGCTGTTTTTATTAAGTGGTATTTGCTGACAAGTATTTTTGTGTTTTTAACTATGTTGTTTATCACAATGTAATGGTATAATAGTACATAGAAACATCAGACCTACTAATTCCAGTGGCTGGTATACATAGGGGTCTATTCACTAAGCTGCCGTAGGCAGCCGAGTGACTAAGCGACCCGAAGTGAAGTGAGCCGAACGCTGTTCGGCTATTCACTTCAGGCTGGTACGGCTGATTCCAGCCGTATATTGGCTGAAATCAGCCGTACATCGGGTGGCTTCGACTGGCTTCAGGTCGGCCGATCATCTGGATAAAGGACAATTCAAACAACAATAAAGGACAATGGTGAATAGAGTGCAATTAAAGAAAGAAAGAACATTCCATAAACTGAAGTGACCTAAGTTGTGCAGGAGTGCAGTACCAAGCTTGTTTGCAGGGCATACCATCCTTATTTACATTTATAGAAACCAAAAAGTTAAAAAGGAATTGTCCACTGCAAGATAACATTACATAACCAGCTTTTGTTGCAGTATTCACCTTTTAATCCAGAGATTTATCCCACAATATTTTTTTCTGTTGCTAATTGTCCTGGGTCTGATGGCCAACATAATTCAACCCACTTCTTTTGAGCCCAGATCATCCTGGAACCCCTCCCAGCTTCTTACCGGACCGTGAAAGGAGAAGCAGCAAAGTGATGAGCTCATCTATTTGTCACCCTGCTTTTTCATCCTCCACGCATACTTCTTGTCAGCACAGGTACTGCAGGAGGCTGATTCCAGGCCTCTGGCAGTACTTGTGGACATCTGGATTGGCTAAGCCGAATCTCCGGCAGGCTACTCGCTGCTGTTCGGCCTATTCTCATAGATGCCAAACAGCAGTGAGTGAATAGCCGGCATTTGTCTCGGCTGTTCTGCTCGGTACCTCTGTGGTACCGAGCAGAATAGAAAAACACTTTAAAAAAGTAGTAAAAATTAAATAGAAAACAATTGGGCAGAGCTAGCAGTGACAGCTAGCTACGCCCAACTGTTTTCTATTGCCCGGTTATTTCTACTGCCGTCAGAATAATAAAAAAAAACACCATAGGAATGCATAGCTAGATGCTGCTGCCAATCACTAGAGGGGACCTGATGGAGAACTTCAGGTCCCCTCTGCTGATTGACAGCAGCAGTGGGCGGGTGCAATAGCTAGTTTGGTATTGGCTATTGCAAATTGAAACAGCCAATAGGAATCTAGCTATGCATTCCTATGGTGACTTTTTTTATATTCTGGCGGCAGCCAACGGCTCCGATGTCAGAAGAAAAAAAAAACAGAGCAGGGACAGGTTTACTCTGCTCGATCGAGTGTTTCTCTCCTGGGCTGCTGGGAGCCGCTATCTGATAATGGGAGACTTCCAGAGCACCCAGGAGAGTTGGGCTGTCTGGAGATCAGTGTCCCTGGTTACCTGGTAACCAGGGACGCTGATCTGTCCGTGCAAATGGCCGGAGCCAGCTGCAAGATGACAGCTGGCTCCCCCCAGCAGTCAGTAGCAGGCTGTCGGCCAGCCAATAATCGGCTGTTCGGCCAGCTTCGGCTCAGTCAAGTCGAAGCAAATGCTTTCGGCTCGACTGAGCCGCTCGGCCGACTTCGGGATATAGTGAATAACCCGTACAGCAGCCCTTTGGTTCTACCGAAGGGGTCCTGCGGCCGAAGCTAGCCGGAGGATCAGCCAAAGCTACGGCTAGATCTTTCGGCAGCTTAGTTAATAGACCCACCGTTTCCAAATGAGCAACTGAAATCATGTGTATATCAAAATACATACAAGCTTGAGTAAAAATCAACACACAAAAAACAACACTTAATATCAAATTTTTATAAAGTTCTATATTAAATATATTAAATATATAATAACTAAAAATAAATAATATGTATACTGTATATATAAATATAATATATTGAATATATAGAAAAGTCGAATGGTGGCCACCACATTCAGATAAGAGCAAAAGCTGCCCGGGTGCACTCAAGGCAATTAAATACAAACACTCTAATGAAAGAGGCACTCACGGGTCTTGTAATAGAGCAACAAAGATACATTTATTGGTTTATATTTTTACAAGGCACTGCTTGTCTTTTTCAAGCCCTGAGGCCAATTAATGTACCTATGTTGCTTCATTACTGGAACATGAGTTCCTTTTCAACTGGACTGTTTATAAAATATATAAATAAGTTCAAAAAATAAGTTAATTTAGTAATTAATGGTAGCAGCACATCTAAAAAAATTGAGACGGAGCCATGTTTACCACAGTGTAGCATCCCCTCTTCTTTTAACAACACTCTGTAAATGTCTGGGAACTGAGAAGACCAGTTGCTGGAGTTTTGGGAGAGGAATGTTGTCCAATTGTTGCCTGATATAGGATTCTAACTGCTCAACAGTCCTGGGTCTTCTTATTGTATTTTTAATTTCAAGATGGACCAAATATTTTCAATTGGTGAAAGGTCTGGACTGCAGGCAGGCCAGTTAAGCACCTGGACTCTTCAGATACAAAGTTATGCTCTTGTCATAGATGTAGTGAGTGGTTTAGCATTATCCTGCTGAAATATACAAGGCCTTCTCTGAAAAAGGCATTGTCTGGATGAGAGCAAATACTGCTCTAAAACCTGAATATATTTTTCAGCATTGATGGTGCCTTTCCACATGTGCAAGCTGCCCATTCTATATGCACTAATGCACCCCCATACCATCAGAGATGCATGGTTTTAAACTGAGCTTTGATAACAAGCCGGAAGGTCCCTCTCCTCTTTAGTCCGGAGGACACGGTGCCCATGCTTGCCAAAAAGAATGCCAAATCATCTGACCACAGAACGGTTTTTCATTTTGTTTAAGTGAGTTTTGGCCCAGAGAAGATGGCAACATTTCTGGATCATGTTCAGATATGGCTTCTTCTTTGCATGATAGAGCTTCAACTTGCATTTAGATGGCAGTGATTTTTGGAAGTAGTCTTGAGCCCATGCAGTGATGTCCAGAATAAGGTCAGTTTTTATCACAGTGCCTTTTTGATATTATGTACTGTAGATGATGATATATTTAAAGTCCTTGCAATTTTACCCTGCGGAAAATGTTTTGCTTGAACTAACTAAAAATGCCAAGGACGAGCCCCCAACTGTAAAGCTTATCCCAAGGATGAGCCCAAATGTAATGCTTGGCAAAACTTTTACTTATATTTGTTGTCTGGTTCTTGCAGTAAACCTCAAGAAATGACCAGT
This sequence comes from Nanorana parkeri, assembly GCF_000935625.1. NCBI lineage: Eukaryota > Metazoa > Chordata > Amphibia > Anura > Dicroglossidae > Nanorana > Nanorana parkeri. Next base: position 570,003 of record NW_017307030.1, read on the forward strand.
ATCATTAACATAATTTACTAGGCAAATAATTCTGATATATATATATATATATATATATATA
>NW_017307030.1:570076-626669 GCF_000935625.1 Nanorana parkeri
TATATATATATATATATATGGAAAATGTTCTTCCAGCTCTTCCTCGTTTGTACCACTTACTTTGCCAGCTTTTTGTTGCCACGTCCCAACTTTTTTGAGATGTGTTATCATCATTTTCAAAATTACAGTGGTACCTCGGTTCACGAACATAATTTGTTCCACGATTCTGGTCGCGAACCGAATTGGACGCGTACCGAATCAAACTGTGATCAGACCACAATCTCGACTAGATGAAGCCACGACCAGTGTCAGAGCAGGGAAGATGGCTGCGGTTGTGTTCATCACCCGATGCGGAGTTCGCGAACGGAAACCAGGTACCACCGTGCATGATTTTTTTCCTAGAATGGTACATTTTCTCAATTTAAACAATTGAAATGTTTTCTATTTTCTATTGTGAATAAAATATGGGTTCATGAGATTTGCAAATGGAAAAGGGGGTAAGTTTCCCTTAATTTGGTGAAATTGAAAAAACAAAAACATAACACACAGCACATGATTGCATGTAGTGAAAGTGAAAACCAAAACCCAATCATAAATAAATATAATCCACTGAATAAAAAAAAAACAACATATATTGATATTCCTCTTGGAGTTAAAAAAATCCCTTCCATGTTAGCTTTATACTGTCATCATGCATAGAGGAGTGCATAAGATAAGAGGGAGTACCACATCACAATAATCAGCAGTAAAAAAAAGAGGACTTTAAGGCTGGGTTCACACCTGGGCGTACGGAATATGCATGTTTGCCGCGCGTTTCGTGCGTTTTTACTGTGATTTGCGATAAAAGAAACGCGCGACAAACGCGCGTTTCCGAGGGCTATCTGGCTGTATCCTAATGGATACACGCGGCAAATACGCCCCAAAGAAGCTCCTGTACTTCTTTGGGCATAGGGCGTTTTTCAGCTCGTTCTGTAAAACGCCCAGGTGGGAACCATGCCCATAGGCGATTATTGGTTTTCACATGTTGAGCGTTTCACAGCGCGTAGGAACGCGCTGTAAAACGCCCAGCTGTGAACCAGGCCTTAAATTCTCTCTCAGTTCAGTTTCAGGTTTAGTGAGCTAACTAAAAAAACATATTCCTTTGGTAAATCATCCCTATTATGTTTATGTAGGCAGGGTTTAGAAAAGTTTGATGGATGTTTTACTTTGGGATTCTTGGCGCTGGGCATATGTTTCCCAGTCCTAATCCTTTTAATGGAGTGAATTAGGCTTCCAACATATTGGATACTACACAAGAGACCAAATATACCACAAACAAGTTACAGTTAAATCAGAACTACGGCCAATAAAAGTTAAAAAATAAATACCCCATAAAAGATAAAACTCGTTCATTTGTAAATAACTTTGCGAAGCTTTGTACCAGAAACTTAATTTTCATGTCATTTTAGGATACAATGTATACTTTTCATGTACAGTAATACTACTTTTTTTTCAAAAACTTGCAATTATCAAAAATATGTTTTTATTTTTTTTACATCTTTTTGCCTGTAGATTCCATAGGATTTAAAATAATTTTTCCAAATGAGAACATATGTTTTCCCCAGAAATAAAAACTATGTATTTATTATCTTAAGTAATGGCCATCAAAGTTATCACCAACAGAACAGGCTCATGGCGAAAATGTAAAAATTGCAGTGGTCAATAAGTAGTAGAGGTATACAGGTATAAAAGATGAAGTGGATGATATAAATTGCCTTTCATTGTTCTGCTCCTTCACTTTGATCATCTGTATACAACAGTGAAGTGTGCGTGGGAGGAGTGGCACTTTCTATCATTTTTGTCCTTGGTAGCATTCTCATCTTTGATTCCCTGCATTGTGGTCCATTGGAGAGTGACTTGCTTTAATTCAGATCTTTGATACAAGTGACATCTCTATATCTTCTGGAATTAGTGCTTTCTAAAGTGGAGAGTAAGGGCTGTATCTGAGTTGTATTCAGTATTACAACTTTAACAGTATCTGTTCAATCAACTGTGCAAAAAAACACAAAAACAGAGAAAGACTGCTGAATGGCATTTCTGGAATGACCTTGACCTTGCCTTGAGTGTCACTGATGTGTGTGGTCATCTGTGGACAAGCAATTGCACCATTTGAAATGCTATTTCCTGCAAAAATTAGCATTAGTCTACTTTCCGTAGCATTGAATAAAGAAAGTACACAGGCATTAATTGAAATCAATAGTTTATGATCTGAATTCCAGGCCAGCATTTACTCTATATCACTGGTTTAAATGAGTTTAAGTATGCATTGATATATTGATACAAAAATATCCTCCAGAAGAGCATATGGCTATCATACTCATGCCATATAAGCTTGTAATTCTGCATGCAAAGTTGACACCTCTGACATCACGGAACAATGGGCTTAAATAGTACCAACCTGGAAGATACCTTTTACTTTAAAGAATTGCCTGCCATGGTGTCTCCTGAGGTCTAAGGGAGTCTAAAAAATATATTGTTTTAGATCCTATAAAGGGCCAGTCCACTCAAAACTGTGTTTTAGATGTTACTGGAGCATCAGTGCCCACTTAAACCTTTGCATGTGTTAACAGACATTTTATTAACTAAGCCCATTAACTTTGGATGGTCTGTAAATGTACCTCAAATCACGAAAAAAACAGCACTATTCTTTTACATTCTTCTATGCCTGAGTTCCTGTGTTTGCGTGCCTATTGTGGCCATCATTTAGATCCCACTCTGCATTTTTTTAATGTTATTTATTATGTGTTATAAATGTTGGACCTTTTGCACAGCCTCACAGAGAAACACGAGCACACAGTCAGCTATGCATGCTATGCATTGCTTGAAAACAGGAAGGAAGCCACAGCTTTATTTTCTACCTTATTCAATACAACACAGTATATCTACCATAGATATAACAGAACTTAGAAACACTGTCATCTAGTGACCGGAATTTTATACTGCAGGAGTTATTGCTATAGATACAATAATGTGTATTCCAACAATAAAGAATGCAACAGCGTGTGCTGAGACCTACAAAAGTGGGCAAGTGTCCCATTCATGATCAGAGACTGAGTTGGTAGTCTATTTTGCTTCCCCAGCCCAAATGAGCCTTGTAGTGGCAACAGGTAGCACAAGAGCAACAGAGGTGAATCAGAGCTGGTAGGTATAAATAGGCTGGAAACGGAATGGGGAATCTAGTTGAAGGGCTGTCTCAACAAGAGAAATGTAGATTACTGCAGGCAGCAGAGGGACTTGGCAAAGCAGGCTACTCAGATATGAGCAGGTCTTGGGACAGGCCAAGGTCAGAATCAGAAAGGTAGAACAGGAACCTGATGAGCTGAAAGAAGTGATGTCAAAAGGGAAGCCACATTCAGTAACTGGCGAGGTACGAATATAGCAGGGAGTAGCAAGGAGAAAGGGTAAAGCTAGGTCAGCAGATATCAAGGTAGTAGCAAAAGGGTAATCTGCAGTCAAGTTAGGAACAAAAGCCAGGCCAGTAACACTACTCTCCATGCACATAGGTCAGATCAAACAGGTAATAAGCTGAAGACCACCCAGGGGGCAGGGTCTAAAATTGCCCATTTGGAGCCAGTATCGGCACTGGACGTACATAAGCACATGTGGATGCCAGACATGCACAAACACACATGCACAAATGTTAGAATTTAGAAGCAAGCCACCGGTCACAACCATATGTGGAGAGTAATGTACCAAAGCGCATGCATTAGCAAGTGCCCATGTCCTTAGGGCGACTGATCTTCACTTACAGCAGGATGACAAAATTCCAAGGTGGAACAAATTTAGGAAGTACAGCAGGGAGATCTCACATTTGCAATACCCAAGACATAAAAGAAGCCAGTGGCTGACTTTTAAGCTGACTCCAGCTATAACTAATATATACTGTATGTTTGGGGTGTGACTGGCTGTTAAAAACTGCTGATGGACTTACTCTAGTGAGCTCACCCAAACATTTAGTCCAATGAAATGCCCACATGGCTGCCAACCAATTGCACTAGGCTGAGGCAGGGTTTTGCATGCCTACCTTTCTCACCTACCACAATACCTAACTCACACGTGTATTTTTAAGTAGCTTTTTAAACAGTTTGTTAAAAAAATATTGCTCTGCACTTGCATCTCTTAGGCATGTTCAGCCACTATTTAGTATCTATGAACAGCAGGGACAAGAGAGAGAAAATCTTCTATTGGCTGTTTTGGGAATACTGGGAATGTTAATCTCAGCAGGGAGATCTCACTCCATGAGAAATATCAGACCCCAACAGTGATTCAATATACCAGCTTTCACACATAACTAGTATATGTTTTGAAGGGTGGGAATTGGTTGAAGCCAGCTGGAGACTCTGTAGAACATGCTTGTCAGTCATACAAAGTGCCAAACAGAGTAGAATACATATGTAAATTCACGCATTTACCTAATTCCAAAATAATACTACAGCATTTTGGGAATTAGCATACCAATTATACATTTTATATTACAGAATAGTAATAATTCAATAAAGATGCATGGAACCTTTTTCTGGATTACTTAACTTCAAGATTATGTTAGGACAAGTATCCTTAATTGCTTATAGAATAAATTGGAATTAAATGAACTTCATTTAATTTGAATTCATAAAGTAAAACTGTTCTGAGAGTAGTATGTAGCCTGAAAATGCTTAACTAACTGTTGTTTGGAAAATTCAAACTTGGCTGTTATGCCAGTCCATTGGCTTCAAAACCTTGAGCTTGTGATCTAGAAAACTTGCTCACAAGATAGGTGTAACAAGCTGCATGCAACCGAAAAAAAATCTGTTTGACATGGCTTTTTGTTGTGCAAAATAATGAAGCAACCAAGATAGGTTTAAAGGTCTCTTCCAATTGATATTGCTCCCTCACTTTAAGCTGTCCCTAACCTAATCTTTATCTGTCCTCTTTTAGACTGCCCCTAGCTAGTGTGTGATAGTGTTCTGCTTTTCTTAAAGCCTTAATACTTACATTTTTGGCTCTAGAAGTCTAATGCCCACCCAATGCTCTTCCCTGGGCTGCTTTCATTGCTCTCCAATTACACTGATGTCCCATGATGCCTTTAACTCCCTATGGACTTCAGGCTGTGAGTGCTGTCATCACACTGGAGTCCACAGTTAAACAAATTGTACTGTTGATTTTTTTTTTTTTTATCAGAGCATTTGCTGAAAGACATTTTATATAAATCTTTGGACCCCTTTACGCTGTTAAATTATTAAACGGCAGTATAATTAGAGGTATAAGTCACATTATTTCATTCTGTGCCCATTATACATTTCCACATAATGTCCACTGTGTGGTCAACTGAGAGCTGAGTCACACTGGCAGCTGAATCTACGGCCATCAGCGTGTTCAGAATCCTAATGATGACATTCTACAATAATCAGGCAAGTGTGGCAAGAGCAGTTTCACGAATGACTGGTGTTATACTGTAACTTGACTGGGGACCATTTTTTAGGTGCAGTTTCACCTTGATTACTAAATTTTTCCTGCACTGTTCTTTGCTGTAATGTGACACTTAAACTCTACTACATTTCCTTCTTTGAAGGTTCCACGCTATTGAGTCTCATTGCAAGCTTGATATTTCTATGTTACACCAAAAAAACGTCAGTTCTTCCTATAGGTAATTGTAACATTAGTTTGTTCAATGGACCATACAAATATTATCTGTATGAAATATGTTCATCTCAGACTTTGGGCTAAGAGCTTCCTGCACTGCTTATACAAGATTAAAACAGTTTTACTGTTAAAGGGATTGTGTCAAGCAGAATACTTAATTTGACAACAAATGTCACTATAATGTCAGTAGTGAAAAAGCAATGTTAAGGAGCATCAGTCGGCTTATATATGCTTTATTGTACTAAGAACTCAATGACAGCCAGACATAGAATAATTAGATAGCATGCAACCTGTTCTTAGGGCATTCTGCTGCTCCTGCATCACTACTTGCTGACTTCTGTGTAAAACGTTGCATAGACAAGCAGGTGTCTACCCAAGTATGACGGAAATGGAAATCATCTGCCTGTAACCTGTTATACAATGTGTGATGCTGCTTCTCATGTGGCTCCCCTGACTACCTGTAGTGGTTAATATAGATTATTATTTGCCTTTCTTCTCAATAAGAAGTGGGAAGAGTCAGTCTAATCATTCATATACTTGGGTGGAGAGCCAGGTGAGGGAAGCTAATGAGGGTTATTTTCTTGCACCTCTTGTCCAACACCCCTGGAAATAGTGACAGGAAATGTGAGGACACAGAGGGGTAGGAAGGTAGAAGTTGCAGGCAGACCAGTTCATCAGATATGCGCACCAGTATAATTGTTTATCACTGAGCAGGGACCAGACGCAGAAACATTTCTACACCCAAGGAGTCAGGAGTATAGTCAGGTTCTGAGTCATTGTCAGTAACAGCTGGTCAGCAAGGTAGAGAATTAGAAGGCAGAGACAGCATAATGAAGCAAGACATGGGTTAGTAACAGCCAGACAACAAGTTGTAACAGAAGCAGGCAGAAATCAGAGATCAATATTGAAGTCTGGATCACAATAGGTAAACAAGATTCAGAAGCAGGTCCAAAAGGCAATTAGGGTCAAACATAGGAAATTGGAACAGAAGGTTGGGTTACAGAAATGATGAACTAGCTGAAGACCACTCAGCTATCTGTCCATGTCACACTCCAGTTTATAAACACTGCTCGGTGCCAAAAACAGTACCAAGTGTGCCTGCTCACACACGCACATGTTGCTTAATGCTAAAGTATGTATGCTTCTGTGCTAATGCATGCCTGGTTGGGTCCTATGCACAGGGCAATGGGTCACAGTATGTGCACATGATCGAGTCTGCACGGGTCTTCTGAAGCAGGAAAGGAGCTGAACTTACCTTACAGTCACATTGGGCTTTACCAACAAATTGAAAAATCTCAGTGAGTCATAGCAAGCCATTGCAATGTCTACATTCTCATGATTATGCTGTAAAAATGTGCAAAAATATACTATGGTAAAAAAAAATGTGTGCCTTCTGAGACTTACCCAAGTTGCTAACATGCACATGAGCTCATCCTGCAAACCCAACAGTTCAGAAAAATGAGTTGTGCAACTTGTAAGTCATATCTTCCTACTGCAGAGATAAAATAATAGAGGTTTTGCCAGCTTGAAAAATCTATTTTATGTGTTATTTTCTTCTGCACGGCATAGTCAAGTGGCTAATAAGGAACCAATGGATGGCAAGTTTCATCTGTGTCACTGAGATCTGACTGCAGTGATGTACAGTGGTGGAGGGGGAGTCACACAATTATGCAGGATATTTGAAATTTTGTACATTTAAGGTTTGTTAGAGCCATGTGGACACCAAAAAAACATTTTCAACAAGAAAACATTGTTTGTCCAAAGCTGCAGTGGGGTTTTAGTAAATGATAGTTTCGATATGAAGAGGACTTCATGGAGTTCATCCTGAATAGCCAATGGTGGCAGTAGCATTGGTAAACTCTTAGCTTCTGTTATCTTTATGAAGGGCCTGTGTCAGAAGACTCTGTGTTGTGTTGATGAGCGTTCTTGTTTTGAGTGGAATCACCATTTAGTTAATAAAAAATATTTTGATAAATGCCTTCTTTAAATGTAGGTGTAATTGAAGTGATGATATGAATGTAAAATCCAACACATTTTTAAAGGGCATTCTAATCCTACGGCTCCATCTATACAGGAAACAAATCTATTGTGTGCAGGCCCGGCACTACCGCAAGGTAAGTCAGGCGGCCGCCTTACGGCGCTGCAGGGTGAGGGCGGAAAAAACAGGGCATTTTGACAAGTGCTTATACTTGTCAAAATGCCCCGATGTTTGCGCTTTTTTTTTTTTTTCACTTACCCTCGGTGCGGGAGAGCAGCGGCGAGTCAGCGCTGGTCCAGTGGGAGGAGCTCCAGGTGGGGTCCTAATTTAGCTGGTCGGCGACTGCCTGAGTTTCCCGACACACGCGGCATTTTGTACGTGTCAAAATGCCCTGTTTATACAGGGGGTCGGGGGGCGCAAAAATGCACTTTGCCTGTGTAGGCACGAATTCTAGCACCGGCCCTGATTGTGTGCAAACCTATTGTATACACGAAAAACTGATGGCATACAGAGCGAACCAAAAATCTAAGTTCCACTGCCGATGGGATGCCTGGCTGATGTTTATGAACAATAAAACACAATCCAACAACATAAACAAATTCTAGGAGGCATTCCAACAATAGTTATGATGTCTCATATATAAAGCAAACTTATTGAGCTATAGTAAAGACTATTGCTTTGTACTCTTGAGAGATAACACCTTACCTTCCTCCCCCACTTTTCCTTCGCCTTGCCTTACTCATACTACAGCCCACCTCAAGCCAATACTCCTACAGGTATTTTGTACTGATATCTCAGGAATCCCTCCTGGAGTAGTGGCCGCTAACTGTTATTGACCTAGGGATTCTGGTTATGCAATGAGGAAACAATTACCAATGGTTAGATGTCTTAGGTGCACTTTTATTGTACTATATTTGCATTATATCATTATGCATATCATAATGATGCAAGCTCTATAATTATTGCTCTGTACTTGTAATACTCACCTGCTCTCTTGCTGTAATCAACCAAGGTTCTGTATCCTGTATGATGAGGACAAAGGCATGTTTTCCTCTTGTCTTCCTTTGTTTACTATGTTTTTTTGGGGGGGAAAAAGAATAAAACATTCTAAGTTAAAAAAGGGCATTTTAATAAATTACCACCAGCCCTGATCATTTATTATAGTGTGCTTTAGTACCATGCTAACAATGCACCCAAATGGTAGCAAGAGACGCCTCTCTTAACAGAAACAAGTGAATTCCATAAATTAGTTAATTTTAATCAATTATGTTTTCTAATGTTCTAAACAGAATCTTTCATTTTGTGCTCACGCACATCTTAAATTATCTTCAGGTGCGTTCAGCAAGTATAATCACAGTTAATAGAGACTTTCACTTTCCGTTAATATACATTAACAAAGTGTTTTGTAACATTTTCACTGATCAACTGAAACAACACAAGGAATAGTTCCCATGAGACAGAAAGAGGGAAATATGGTGTTTTCAGCAGAATATGTTTAATATTTACCTATGTACTTATGCTAAGTAATCTCAGGCAAACAACCTTGCATATGTTGGTATGTTTGTTTTCCATTGATGAAATGTATTATTGCCAAGGGCTTGGCATTTGGACTGCAGACCAGAATGGGCAGTTTTAGGAATCAAAGGGCACTCTCTGGACTTCAGGAAGGAGAACATGATTTTGTTTTTTATTTCTCAAGAATAGTTAAACATATTCCAATGAATGCAGCTTTACCAATGATTTATTCAGTCCTGTTGGTAATAATTCAAAGATAAATCAGAATGTTTGAGATTTGTTTTTCCTCTACCTAATACCATGTAAAGTGTACCTATCCTAACGTTTTAGACAGCCACTTTCAATTAAAAAAGAAGATATTTCCAGATGTCTGAGCTTTATCCCCGGAAGCCAAAAAAGCTCAAATCCCCACATCCTCTAAGAAGTCAGTGCTTGACCCTGCCCCTTTAATATTGTGTGCCTCTGTATTGGTCTATCACTGTGATGGGCAGCTTCCCTGATTAACAGTGGGACATGAGAATAAGAAAGAGTAGAACCAAGTGCCATCTTTCTTGGGGAACTTGAGATTTTGTCAGGTTTCAAAACTCCCATAATGCCATAAGACAATACAACATTACAGGAGAGTACATGGTGTAAAAACTAAAATGACCCAAACCCCCCTCCCCCCAAAAAATTATTAAGTTAAATTAATTTATAATTAAAGAACCCTATGTGAATACATCCAAAACAACAATTTAGATTGTTTTGAAACAAAAATTCAGACGGATACGAAATCCAAATAACGAACCAAATCGATAATGGCCAATAAAAAAATGAATTGATCCAACGCTAAATGAATTTTTTTGCGGGGTTACATGTCTATTCTAACCCTAATTACATTCTTATACTAACAACCTAGCCCTTACCTAGTAGTAGTTAGTCACGTTCACCAGGACTTATTCTGTAATTCTCACAGATCACAAATGATCTAAGCAACTTCTTCATTTTTAGTGAGTGTCGGGAACATGGAAAGCATTTATGTCCACATGGGTAGCTCAGTTACTTTTATCTAGTCACCATGGAATATGTCAAGGCAGATGCTGATTGTCCAAGAACAGGATGGAAGGTGTGAACATTTTTGAAACTACTCTGTTCTGCAAAACATTTTCAATATTACAGAATAAGCCAAGTTAAACATAACTAACTTCTACCAGCAATGCCCTGACCTGGATATTCACAGGGACACCTGGCCCTAATGTATCTGCCAATGAGGTTGATGTATATAAGAGCATCTTGGGCTGCCATGACCTCCTTGTTTTAATAAAAGTGTAAAATACATTTTAGTTTTAGTTGTACATCAGACTCTCTGGCCCTGCAATAAGAGTGGGTTGGCAGAGATGCAATATCACTGTTCTGGAATGTGCAATGTTTTACCAGTCAATATCCATGCAGGGGCTACCTTTAACTCCCAGTCCAGCTCTGCCAAGTTACAAAATAAAAGCTGTACAGTGTCTTTCAGTCAATTTGAAATACCATTTTAGACAATTATGCATTAGCATTCCTGAATGTAATCTTTAATTGAAATATAATCCTCGACTGCTTCCCTGTTTATTGAGATTGAGTTTTAAGTGAATAGATTTGAGGCGTGAAATTCAATAAGATTATCTTTTGAGTACATACAAGTAAAGGTAAGGTATGGTATTTTTAAATATCTCTTGGATTAGTAGAAAATATTCAGGGTGTGCATTTTAAGGACGTTGGAAAGTAATACTTATTAATTGCTTGATAATGCATCCTAATCTCTTTAGGGTGTATCATCCATGCAATAAAACATTAAAGGAAAACTCCAGTCAGCATAAATATATCCAGTATATTTAGACTATTCAATTATTCTCTATTTAAATGGGAGCTGAGAGATATCTGTATTTTAAGTCAAAAATTACATTCGAACAGTTTGTTAGAGTTTTCACCAGCAACAGTGTATGGATGATGTGGGAGTGGCCACAAACACATAATGGTGTCACATACAGCCTCTCTACTGCCTCAAAATGTTTGTTAAACAGATCCTTTAGGGTCAAATGGTTCACACAGGACAAGAGAGTAAACCTGGCACTGTTTACATAGCACTACTTGGGGTATATCCCCCCCCCCCACACCCTTCCCGACACATAGCTAAGGACCAGGACTTCTCAGTAACTATTAGTGACATTCCAAATGCCCTAGACCCACTTACTTGATAATAAATGTCCTAGGCATCCTCCTCAGGTGGGGTTCTTGTCATTGGGTGATATAAATGATGGGCAACAGTCACTAAGATTTTAAGATATTTTAATAGCAAGAAGAGTGAAGGAGGATAAAGGGAGCACAGGATACCTGTAGAATTACACCAAAGCACAGTCCTTTGCTCTTCTGCATAATCTTCTAGCTTTCTGGTTCCCTCTCTCATAGGGATTTACTGACTGGGTACATAACTTGAAAGTTGGCTCCTTGCAACTGAGGTTCTAGTGTGTGCTCAGTCTTAGCAACAAGGCAGGACAGCAATGGGAAGGTTCCTGTGTTACTTACACAGACTCAGTCGTCACTCAACACCCCTTTAGGGGACAACTGCAGCTATGTTTTCGCAACATCTGTAGCACTTCATGGCAGCCAGTAATGTAGGGATTCCTTCCAGGAGGGGAGATCCCACACTTCCCATGTCCCTAGGCCCTCAGGACTGGGGGCTAGACTGCTGATTACAGAAGACGTTGTGCCAGGAATTGCCTCAGATATTGAGTAGCTCTCCCAGCATGAACAGCCAAGCCTGCTGATTGGCCAGGTATTAAACATCCTTATTATGAAGTGTTACCTCTAGCTCACCCTGCTGTAGCACACACAGAACAGCTGGTGACTGAGAATAACCGCCACATACTTAGAGAACACAAGCCAGCACACAGTTAACCTGGCTAACACACAGCTAAGCTCACTAACACTAACGCTCACACTGACAGATCACAAAAATACAAAAGGGAATTGGAAAAATACTACATCGCTACAATATCTTGCTCACATGTAAGTTGAATGTATAGAGTATGTTATCATGGAAAGACTGTAGATATGTCACAGATAAAACCCATGCATGTATACAGTATATCTTGCTGAAGCTAAAAAGGAACACAAGTGTTACCAAGGCTTACATTGAATTTTGTACATTTGTGAAATCTTACCTTTTTTTTTTTACTGTTTTATCCTTTATTCCTCTCTCACTCATGGTCACCAACCCACATTTTGAAACAATTTTATATTCCATTAATTATTCAGCTAGTTAATTATTGAATTGCATTAATTATTCATTCAAGTCTGAGCCTTTCTTGAATGATATATATACAGTTACTGGCTGGTTAAGGTAGACAATAAAGTATAGGCACTTGTACTGTAGGTCACTGTTAATTTAATGATTCATATAACTGTCAGCTAAACTGGGTGACAACCTCTGTTGAATGTGAGCACCATCAGACATGTAACATAAAAGGAAAGTGCTGCATGGATGAAAAATGAAAACCTTTAATGAGATCTGGAAGTTTGCAGAGGTCACACGCTGTCTCTTTATATGACAAAGTACAGCTGAAAATAACTGTAGTTTTGCAGTTTAATAAAACATTTATGTGCCAGGGTTTATATCTTCACATCTGCATATACATTTTATTTAGATTGATTCCTTTTCAGTACTTTTTCATAAAACTCTTTTCAATTTTTTTTTTTATTTCAATACTTGATTATATATTCACTATTTTATATAGTTCTGGTTTTACATGGGAAATGTTAAATTGCATTAGTCAGGGGTAACCAACCTTAGCACTCCAGCTGTGGTGTCCATGAGACATTGCCATGAGGCATTATAGGTCTCTGACAGGCATGACTGCCCGAGGCAGAGACATGATGGAATTTGTAGTATCACCCCAGCTGGAGTGCTAAGGTTGCCTACCCCTGGTATATGCAAATACAAATTCAAATGTCCCTCCTTGCACTGTTGCTATCCTGAGGCTGTGAGTTTGTATGAGTAGCAGTTATTACCAGTTCAGTCAGAGTGCAGTTATTTACACATAGGGAATCTTATCTTTTTGAACAGAACATCCATAGCAACCAGTAAAAAGCAGACAGGGCACAAGCTCTTAGCAAAGGGGAAACAAAGCTTGGCCTTTAAGGCTAGGTTCACACCTAGGCGACTGAGCTAGTGAGCGGTTTTCGCACGTTTTAATTTGTGCGACTGTTCTTTGAAAACCGTGCGGTTGTCACGCGGTTTTCAATGTATAGAGATGTATATGGGACCCAAACCGCGTGACAACCGCCCGAAAATAGCTCCTGTACATTTTTGTCCGTGTGACAAACCGCAATAGTATGAACAGCCTCCATTGACTTCAATGTGAATCTTTGTTTTGCGCAATATCGTTCGACTCAAAACGCGCAATGAATCGCCTAGGTGTGAACCTAACCTGAGGGTTAGAAAACGTATTCATTATGGCCAGAGACTAATATAATGGAGTGAAATTGTCTACTGGTTTCTTGCAGTCACAAAACAAAAAAAATCCCTTGGGAATTCTGTAAGCTGATGTCCCTAACAAATTTGATTCCTTTCTCCATCACCACAAGGGAGTTTTAGTATTTGGCTGCCGCAGTATTAATTCATTAATTTTAATGTTAAAGCTGAAATCACAGCAAATAAAAAAAAAAACTATTATTCAGTTATGGATTACTAAAAAAAATACATGTTTGACATTTTTTATATGAGCACCCAAAACCTATTTTTACATTAGTCGGGTCCATACCTCCATATGCTAAGACTGAGACAAGATGAGCCAGCAGTATGATCCATTGAAGGCTGTATTAAAGATGAACCAGAAGCTTGCTTATAGGAGGGATAAGCACTGGGTGCAGGGCCAGATTTCCTACAAGGTCAACCAAGTCCTGGCCTCGGGGCAGCAGGGAGTAGAGGGGCAGCTGGGGCGTGGAATTCCTATCTCCCGACGTCGAGGACATGCAGTTTTGGCCACTGGGCAGGCAGTTATTTTCTACATTTAGCCCTGCTTTGGGCAAAAATGGCTAAATTTACAGCAGGGAAGCCGCCGCTTGTTTTGTACAAGTGATCTCGGCAATGTCACCGAGATCACTTGTATGCATCCTGGCATGGGGGCAGCAGAGAGAATAAATCCGGCACTGACTGGATGATCTCTTTAGTGTGGTGATGCTCAGTGAGGTAGCTGGGCACAAGAAATTGACTAAGCTATATTTCTTACCTGTAACCTAGCAACAAGTGTCTGAGTAACAAGACTCACTATATAGAGCTACAAACATTTTGACAGGTATGCACATATACATATTTCCTTTTTAAATTAAATTTCTTGGCCATATGTAAGCTTTAAATCAGACAAAAACTGAAGAGCCCTTTGTAATGAAGCTGTATACACAGTTGCAAATACCTTACGTTATCCCCAAGGACAACGGTGCTGGATACACAGATGTAAATACCTTACGTTATCCCCAAGGCCAACAATGCTGGATACACAGATGTAAATACCTTACATTGTCCCTGAAGAATGTAAAAAGGCAGAGCTTGGTTTAATGCAACATCATTTATGCAGAATGGAAATACCCATTTTGGGTGAACAGACCCTTTAATGTGGACAAAAAATAAGTGGCAGCAACAGCCGCCTCTCTTATCGGGCACAAGTGGATTCTGTAAATGAGTTCATTCTAATCAGCTATGTGTTCTAATGCTTTAAACGGAATCTTTTACTTTCTGCTCACACACGCAGATCCCACATTATCTGAAGGTGCATTTGGCAAGCATAATCACATTTAAAATAGACTTTTAGTTAATATTTTGTACATTACAATTATATGGTGTATTTATTTTATTTTAAATTGATTTAATCCAGCTCATTTGCCTGTCTGGATATCACCACATTTACATTCCGTTTACCTGTATTGGTCATCAGGACTTAAATTACCACACAGCTGCAAAGGGCAAATGCTGTGTATGCATCTGAGAATTGTAGTATTATTCCTTCATTTGCAGTGTGGTGAGCTTAGATAGCGAGCACTGGGGTTTCCATAGGAAGCTACTGGGCAATAATCAATAAAATCCCATTAAAGAAATCCAGATTATAAGTGAAGGACAGCTAATCAAAGGACATTTATTGATATTGGTCATTCATGAAATCACAGGAAAAAAGGAATTTAGGACCACATAGGGTCCCATCATCAGGCTATGTGTGTTTATGAAATGTTGCTTTTTTTTTCCTGTGATCATATGATTGACCAGCATCAATAAAGGAGTCTTGATGATTAATACTTTGGTGTGCTGGTGGCTTACTCTCTATGTTATATTCAGTGGTGCCATTGGCTTGTCACTACAGCACCCACCGAGAGAAAACAGCGGATATACCAGTTGGGTGTGTGATTGGACATTTACATTGATCTGTGTAGAGGTAGCCATCTTGGTAGAGGCAAGGCTTTTCTTCCTAATGTCAGAACACGCAGCTGGGGAAATGGTGAAGCAGCACAATAGTTATATCACCAAATCTAACTCCAAGGGGTTGATTTACTTACCTTATAAACACGCCACGAACAAGTATACACCTCTGTAGTGTGTTCCCTCCCAGCATGATCTATTGGTGGAATCTAGACACCTTTGTAGTGTGTACACACCCAGCAGGTGTGTTGTGCAAAGCCCTGCATGAATTGCAAGGTGATGTTGTGTAAATTCACCTCTGTAGTGTGTTCCTTCCCAGCATGATCTATTGGAGGAATCTAGACACCTTTGTAGTGTGTACACACCCAGCATGATCTATGGGTGGAATCTAAACACCTTTGTAGTGTGTACACACCCAGCAGGTGTGTTGTGCAAAGCCCTGCATGAATTGCAAGGTGATGTTGTGTACATTAGCTCTACATTGTGTTGCTTGCATTGATGAATGCAGGAATGTAAATGCATGAGCTAACCATTTTTGTCTAAACTGTGAAGCAGCATTATATATGCATCATGTGCATGATTTTTCCATATATGGCATTAGTGGAAATATGCTTTTAGAGACTTTTTGGTTGATAAATACGTTTTGCTGTGTAAAAATGACACGCACCTAGTGCGTGCGTGTGTTTAGGTTAGTAAATCACCCCCAAAATCTCATGTGCCTATTAATCAGAACAGCAGTACCATAGATTTCATACTGCAGATATAGTTATGAGGCTGTAAAAACAGCAATGCCTAAGCACCCTCTCAAACCAGGAGGTGCACTGGTATTTTTTAGAACTTTTTCCTGACAAATGGTACATTTTCTATGGTACTACCTGGGCACAATTATAACTTCTAAATGTGCTTGTAACATACACAATCTTCAGTTCTTGAGATCTGGTCACTTTAAAGTGTTTGTAAGCACAGAAATTGACAGTGCACCAATTACTTTCTTTTTATAGGTGCAATCAGGGTTAATTTGGTTTGCAGTCTAAAAATTTGCCAACATTACTTATTGACCCTGCCAGTATATATCCACTCCCTCCTACACATGGTTGCTTTTATGGTCCCTGTAGTCACTGGTTGCATTAATGGCAGATACACCTACCAGGCAGTCCAGAAGTGCAAGATTAAGAGCAACTCCTGTAGGAAGTCTTGCTGTTAAAATTTAGCTTGTTGGTCTGGCAGGGTGGTGTCTGTGTCCAGTGGCGAGGCATGATGTCAATGGAAGATGCTGAACTCTGTTGAAAGTCTCTGCCCACAGCTCTTGCAGGTCTCACCTTCCAAAGGAAGATAGGGACCACTGAAAATGCACACGAAAACATGTATTTAGAAGGTTTACTTGTTATTTATTTATTGTAACAGAATCTATGAAGTACTGGCAAGGAGAATACATTATATATTAATTTTCTCTTCTGGAGGGTTTACCGCTGCTTTAAGTGTTTTGTAACAAACTCACCAATTTACTGAAACACAAGGAACGCTGCCCGACAGACAGGGAAAGAAAAATCTGGCACTTTCAATAAAACTTGTTTAATATTTGCCTATGTACTTATGTTAAGTAATCTGAGTCAAACAGCCTCTCATATGTTGCTGTGTTTGTTTTTTTTGCTGAAATGTTTTATTGCTCAAGGTTTCTTTTTTTCTGCTTTAGAGGGGGGTGTTTAATGCCAATCTCTGGATGTTTACAAGTACCGCAATTAAAAATCTACTTATAGCAAAATATTAACAGATCGTTTTAATGCATCCAAAGTGTCTTACAGAAGAACTTGTATACATTTGGGTTAAATTTTTAGACAAATGTGTGAAAGCATCTTACATTAAATGCCAATTAAGTTGGCTTTTTAAGATGAATTGGGAAGTTCCCAGTATCAACTCTCCATGGTGGCCACCGGCTTTTCTCCCTCTGTGACATAATTTTTGTTATACATTCTACATTTGGCAAAATGACTAATATAGTCACACATCAGATAAAAATGTCTAAGAGTGCCAAGAACATTTTTGTACTAAATTTGTGCACTTTTTGTGACTCCTTGATGCAAAGCAAGAAGAGAAAAATTACAGCTGCTCAGTTGGCTTAACACTAGAAATTGAGTTACACAATAGCTAATTCACTGAATATAGACAATTCTATAGCACTCACTGCTATTGTCAACAATGAGTTTACAAGGGCGTGATGCACTTTAAAGTAACACTAAATTCACAAGTTAAATCCTAAAAATGCATCCAAGTACATTAGCTATTAACAAAAATGTATCTTATTTATGTATCACTCGGCTGTAGATCCTCAAATCATCTCTGAATTGGTGCTGACCCTGTCCTTCCTTTTGGAGGGTGCTACTTTTGTTCCCCGTGGTTCATGTGTGTGTGTTGTAAAGTAGCCACAGCTTTCATCTTGCTCCTGTTATAGACTACAAACTCAATACAAATTAGTAAACTAAACATGAGATTGTAGTCCATCAGAGGAGTAAACTTGGTGCAGTGGCTACTTTACAACACACACAGGGACCATGTGGAGCAAAAGTAGCCCCCCTCCAGAAGGAAGGACAGTGTCAGCACCAACTTAGAGATCATTTAATGATCTGCAGTTGATTGATGCGCAAAGGTACGTGAATGCATTTGTAAGATTTAACTCATGAGTTTGGTGTCACTTTAAAATACAACTGAAACCAAAACATTTTTAAAGTTTTAGCTAAAGTAAGGAACCTGTCAAGTCCCACTGGCAAGATTTCCCCTTTCTTCTGACTCCGATTGTTGTATTAGCGATTTATCCCTTGCCAAGACCTCTATGCCTGACCTGTATAAGAAGATATAATCAATGCAGACAATACTTATCAGATAGCTGAACTCACCAAATACCTTTGTATCCAAAAATTGCTTTATTGCTTGCAGCAGGGTTACAGCAGACAACAGGTTACAGCAGGTGAATGAACAGACGGTATTTGAAGGTCAGAGATAGTAATGTTTCCAAGCATGCAATGAAGATTAACATGTGATCATGTTACTGACACACATCTTGATGCCAGTAAGGACAACTCATGTAGAAAGGGGAAATACATCACAGATGAGAGGAAACACAAGAAAACATGGTGCAATAACCCTAAATGGCCACACGATGTCAGTATAATAATTAGCTATACTATACTAATGAGCAAACGGCTGAAAGAAAAAAACCTATATAAATTCTCATTTCACATTAATATGAATATTAACTATGACTATAGACTTTGTCATATATTTACAACTGTGTAACAGAACACCTTTACTTACTGTCTAGAAGACATAACAGTAATTGATAGTAAGGTTTTTCAGAGTGAGGGGAAATCCCATCCTAGTGGTATCCAAGAACACATGTGCCAGCGGAAAACGTCCACTCTGTTCCTGTTATGGAGCAAATGTAACATTTTGCATTTCCCATTACTTTATGTCCTGGTGAGGATGGTCACCAGTACAGAGAGGGTTATTCTCTTTGGCAGGGGGTTTTAACTTTGTCACACTTTAACTTTAGATACTTTAACCATTAGAGTCATGGGTTCTTTTTTTAAAAACAAATAAACCCCCAGGTTGCAGCAATGATGTTGGATGATCTGGATGATAAGTGCAGTTACTGCACAAACATCAAATGCTCACATAAGTGAACACAATATCAATTATTTTAGCGATCACAAACCTGTAAAATATTAAAAACCAAAGTTCAACTTACCTTAATGTTATGCAGATAATTTCTGCAAACTGTTTTCCCCCTGTGGGCTTTGCAGTGTCTAAATATGAGCAAAGCTCTCCTCAAGTAAAATGCATAAGTTAACTTTAAGCTTTACCATTCTACTTTGTTGATTATATTTTGCAGTACATACAGCATATGGGGGTGTGCAGATTCCATAAACATTGTGTTGGGAAGAAATACAGAAACGTGAATTTTCTCTTATTAAATATTAAATAAAAATAAATGTTTCCAAATTTACTAGAGTATGTTAGAGTAGACTGTAAAATTTAAAATATATTTGTATAACCAAGACATCATCCAAACAAAGAATGATTTAGGACCCAGGGGGATTTAAAGAGCAAAAGGTCTAAGGTCTCCAGAGTTTAAATATTTGGAGCCAGTGAAGCCCCTGGGGCAATTTTTTTAAGTGCAGGCAAAATATTTGTCGACATGTAGGAGTGCAGATCTTACTTCTGGAACAGCAATTCATGAGATCTGCCTGTCCTTGTCCTCACTACAGAACCAGCAATCAAACCTCACCTACATCCAGATACATTTACCCTAAGTGAGGACAAGGACAGGCAGATCTCGTGATGCAGTAAACAAGATGCAGGGATTTTTTGTTATGTTCTTAAAACAAATTAACACCCACTTGGTTTTTACTTGATAATTTGTTCTTTGTGCTCATGTTTTATGTTTTCTATGAATTAATCAGATATACTGTTGAATCAGACAAACTTCACTGATTAAGTGCAGGGAATACCTTTGAGGAGCTCTATTTTTTACCAGGTATAAAGGATTAACTTAAAGAAAGCCTGTCAAGAATGAAATATGTGGGTCATACATAAATTGACATTTCTTTATTCTGTGGGTAGTCAGTATGTCAAGTGGAGACGCAGCTTTGTTTGCACCAGCCATGACACAACAAGCAAAAGATTTTGGAGCTTAGTGAGAAGGGGCAAAGGTTCATAGAAAAGGGTGTCCTTTAGCTTAACATGGCTTACAACAGGATAGCAGCAATCCTTTAGCTGGGCTGCTATATTATGCTCAAAGGTTGTGCCAAACATTAAAAAGGTAGTAGGCATGCCTTGGGAGTTTTTACAGCCTTGTGTGCTTGAGATTCTGCAGGAGGGATTAGTGCTTTTGCAGAACACACCATCTTTAATCATTGAACTTTGTGAATGTCTTAATGATTATATATTGATACGGTGTGTTGTTTGATGTCAGTGGCGGTGCTTACTTACTTCTAATTGGGGTGGCTTTCTCTGGTGCTTCAATAGGGATTTATTTTTACAGTTTTTAGTATAAGTAATTAGACCTAGTGTTAAAAGTAGCTAACTGAGAAAGAAGACAGTGGTACACAAGGTTTCAAGGCCAGGAGTTTGGCTCTGAGCAATGCTGTGCTCTAAGACTCCTTCACACGGTCCTTGCCTGTAACTCCAACTTTTACATTAATCCTCCTTGTAAACCTGACAGTCACACTAACCCTCCATGTAACTCCAACCTTTATACTTTTCCTCCATGTAACTCTTTCACACTAACCCTTTTCGTAAACTCAACTCTGACACCAGTCCTCTTTGTAAATCCAACCCTTACATCAACCATCTTTGTAACTCTCACGCTAAGTCTCCCTGTATGCTCATTGCTCATACTAATCCTTACTGCAGCTCCAACACTGAAACTTAACCTGCCTGCAAGCACAACACTAACAATATCCCATCTTGTAACCCTGACCCCCACACCTTTATGCTAATTACCTTCCTGCACCAAAAGATACCAACAAAAATGTCCTGGGGCTTGAACTCTCCTGCTTTGTGAAGACAAAGTAGGGGTGAACTGCATTTGTTATGATATATTTATAAAGATGTTATATGATATTGGTATAGATGGTCCAAAATCCCACAAAATTCATACATCCAAAATGGAACTGCTCCATTAAATAAATTGTAATCCACAAAAAAGGGGCAAAGGTATTTTGTACTGGAATGTCACTATTGCAATGATGAATGTTTTAAAGAAAGCAAAAAAATAAATTTGTTTTCATGCAGAAGCTCCCAACTAATAGCGGGAAGCTATACAATAAATAGCACTGTAGCATATCATTGTAAGTATAAATAATTGTGATCCTTTGTTCAAGTGCAGACTGTGTAGTACAGCTGTGAAGATCAAACAGCCAAGCAGTATAATATAAAATAGGGAAAAACTCCTGTCCCAAGAAGGCAGGCTGCTCTTCAGTACTTCAAATAATGGCATTCTTTTAGAGTGGATTATAGAGCAATGTCATAAACAGCTGCAGATGGACCAGAAGTATTATGTATATAACAAAAACTAGCTCTTATCCAAAAATCAAACAGTCCCAATGATATGATTGGAAGTACACATTCTTGAATCACAGAGTGATATATCCATACATAGACCAATTAAATAATAGTGTCTCATAGCAAAATAATCCACCCTGTTTGCAATCATCCAAATAAAGTCTGTGGATTCATTGGGGTTGATTTACTAAAGACAAATATGCTGTTTACTTTGCAAGGGAATGTTCACTTAGTTTAGTGAATGAAGTGAAGCTGTGTTGACTTCTATGAACCAATCATGTGCAAACGAAACAAAACAGTATTTTTTTCATATTTTTCTTGCACCTGATTGGGTATTCTTTGCAAAGTGAATTTTCACCTCATTCACTAAGCTAAGTGAATATTCCCTTGTTAACTGTAGCTTCAAAATGAATGGGCTAGCAATGCACCTTAATGGCCCAAAAATCAGACCTCCACCGTTTTTGGCCTCCCACTGGACAGCAACACACTGCATTGCCACGCGTATGATAAAGCGCTTCTGCATCAACAAGACACATTGGGGTGTTAATCAGAATTACCTTTAGAAATATCCCATCCATTTAGCATATGGGGCAATTTGCAACAGATTCATATAACTGCCTGTGAGGTGTTGGTACTGCGTATTGCGTATGGGGCGTTATATTTATATTTCTAGTTTCATGAATTACAGCTACTGGTATACATTACGTAGTTAAGCTGAAATTCTAGCTTGTAATACAGTTCATATTCTAATGTATCTGTAGAGTTTATGACCCTCAGTTATGTGTAATATAACAATCTTGTTATGTTTAACAGTTTAAATTTCTTCCCTTGCGGTGTCTTATAGTAGGTTATTATTGTATGGCACATCAGGCAGTCATCATGGTAACTGTTTAAATGTAATCTTCACATACTTACACATTTAACAATTATGCATTTATTCTTCTAATACAGCAACTTTGTGAAAGAAAATCAGCATAAATTAATCTTAGAAGAATTCATGGGCATTTTAAAGGCTTGAAATTGATCATTGGGAAATGTTGGCAAACGCATGATTGTGGTACAATAACATTACTTATTACCACCCTCATTATAGTCACCTGAAGTTTGGATTATGATTGATGCTGCTTTAAAGTGGAACTTAAGTCACAGTGGGTCCCTAAGCTTTTGCCTCAATGGACAAGTACTGTATATACCACAAATTGCCCATTATGGCAGACCTACATGCTAGTTTCACATAGTTTGGCCTCAACAGCAATAAAGAATAGACTTTTCTGGCTAATAAAAAATAATAGTAACTATATTGTGGTTGCTGCTCTTAAGCAGGATTTTGCTTTCAATCCTTTACAATGTTTCATGTTAAGGAACATTGCATATTATAAAATAGCTATAACAGTATCAAATGCAAACCATAGAAAAGAGAACTAAAGACTTTCCCTCCAATCTCCTTGTGTATAAAAAAAGAAAAGAGAATAGACCAAGAATGGTTGATTGATCTCTTACCACCTCATGCCATTGTTTATACTCAAGGTATTTTAGAAATCCTCTTCCATGTAAGCACTAGTGATGAACAAGCTGGCCTGGGAGCAGTTCCCTCTGCA
Source organism: Nanorana parkeri (assembly GCF_000935625.1). Lineage (NCBI taxonomy): Eukaryota > Metazoa > Chordata > Amphibia > Anura > Dicroglossidae > Nanorana > Nanorana parkeri. The sequence goes on from NW_017307030.1 coordinate 593,256, forward strand.
ACCACCAAATCCAGCCAGAAATCCATCCAATCAAACTGAACCTAGGACTGTCAATGTCCTAGCAGTGTAATTGAATGCTAAGACACAGACAGGTGCACCATAACAACCTATAAGACCGTGGGGCAGACCTGTGATGCTGTGAGGGTCAATATGGCATAGACGGAGGTTCTTCCAGGTGGGCAAACTGGCTAAATTGTTCACTCGTTCAGCAAACAACTTGGGTTCAGGTTGAACTCATGGTTGACCTGAAGCCACAGTTTATCTCTAGTAGGCATGGGCTAATGGCAGGAGATGATAAAAGTAGACACATAGTTTATGTTTGCTGGATCTCGATTGCAATGTCTGAAGTTTAAACACAATAGGAAAACTGGCATAAAGTGTACCCCAAACGTGTGTTTATGTCTGCAGGGTTCATAGAAATGTTAATGTAAAATGGAATGATTCCTTTCAGTCTGCAAAATCCAAAAAGAGCTCATAGATACAAACATGTCTCCCATGTGGGCTAACTGTATAAGCTGTATAAACTCCTTTGAATGTTTACCTTCACCCTAAAAATATGTTTTCTGGACAGCAGATGAAAAAATGTTGTTTTTGCTTCAGTTACATGTCTCCTCTGACACAAACAGAATTCTGTATTCCTGAACATTGGTTTCTTTATGGCATTTTACCACATAGTCCCTCAACGGTGTTGATTTCATGGAGTACTCTGAAGTAATTTATTTTGTTTTGTTTCTTTTTCCTCCTTTCTTCTTTCATTTCTGTACAGGCGCTGAGAGTGCCAGTGACATTGCTCTGTACTCCGGTCTGGGAGCAGCCATCATTGCTGTGGCCGTGCTGGTGGTGGGAATTACGTTATATAGAAGGAGCCAGAGCGAGTATGGCGTGGATGTTATTGATTCGTCTGCCCTGACAGGAGGCTTTCAGACTTTCAATTTCAAAACTGTCCGACAAGGTTAGTCTACTGTGACCTTGGTCTCCTTTTTCCCTAATGAACCTATCCTGCAGGTTGTTCCACTCAACACATTTCAAAGAGAACATGTCAGTCCATTTCTAAGTCTGGAATACAAGAGTTTCTTTGAGTTTGTTTCATGTCCCACAAAATACATCGACAATAACCTAACTGCTAAGCTGTCCTCATCTACATCTATGACCAGGCAGTTTGTTTTTCTAAATCATTGCAGTCTGCTTACGATTTTTTAATCAGTATTCTGTTCTCATATTTATTCATTTGTTTGTATATGTCATTTTGAACTTTTCAGTAAATTTGTATTGACACTGCTTCTCCGTGGATTCCTTTTGTACTTTGCACACACAGAAACCTCTAACTTTTACGGCCCCACTGGTGTTTAAGGTGGACCTTGTTATTAATGCTGGATCTATAATCACCTATAGCTACGAGATATACTGTAGTTTGCCACCCACTTTTTTAAATGTTCCTATTCTCTCTAAATTATTACCCTCAGGTTTTGACATCCCGAGCAAGGGTTTGTGGCATGGGTTTTTGGGAAGGGCTATGCACAAAGCCAAATCCAGAAGTCATGGTTTGATTAATTTGGTGTTTAGGAACTCAAGTGGCCTTGGCCTGCACAGAAAGGAGTGAGAGCCAACACCATGGGTGGGATGTCGTACAAGTTCACAGATGTGTAATGATCTAAACATACTTCCCTAGATAACTAAAATAAGTCTAAGCTGCTGTATGAATATCTTTTTTTTTTTTTTTTTTAAAAGCAAATATAGTGGGGTTGGGGCCCTCTGATCTCTCAGGGATCCCAACAGCTCTTATATTGTTGTGCCGCAGTCTATTTTTGATATCCTCAGTTTTAAGGGAGTTCTCCGCGGATCTTTGAAGGGCGGACTTGAGGTCCGCCTGGATAGGGGCATTGGCATCCTCAAGATCACCAAGCCGACCCTCCAGAACAGTGGTCCGGTCTCGGACTTTTTGAAGGTCATGCCGTAGGAATGATATATCCGCCCGCATCCCCTGCACCTGGTCTGTCAGGGAGGATATGGAGGAGTTGCAGCGTTGAATGGCCGAAAAAACATCCTTAAGCGTGGGCTTTTTTTTCTTGGTAGAGGGGGCAGCACACGTGTCACTCACCCCTCCATCATCAGGATCGGAGCCGTCCGAGCCAGTGGCCGAACGGGAGGCCAGCAGGGTACCAGAGCCTGCATCCGTCACCCGCAATTTGCGGCAGGGTCCTCTCGGGGTTCCCCTTGCAAACCTCTCTAGCCTCGAGGCGACATCCCTGGAGCGACCCCTCTGTTGTTTGCGAGGGGTCTGGACAGGGGCACGCGAGCCGCGGCCATCTTGCAGGTCAATACCTCCAGTGAGGGCCTCATCGTCCGTTTTTGACATCCCAAGAAAGCGGAGGGTGACAGAGTGGTAGCTGACAGTCTCAAGGGGTCCGGTAAGTAGACAGACGAGATTTAGGTGGCGACTGCACGTAAGAACTGAAGATGTAAAGGATATTTTCAGGATTTCGTGCCGGAGCTCTCTCAGACACGTCCGCTCACATGAGTCTCCAGGCCACGCCCCTCGTATGAATATCTATATGATATTAGCAAATATATATATAAATAAATAGACACAGTGCTAACCTAAACCCTAAAGTATATTTTAATGGACCATTTATCTCTGTTATCTAATTCATCCACAATAAAGTGCTTAGTTCAAACACTTGTCCCATGTCCTTCCAAAATGCAGGATCTAAGCAACTCACACACCTGCATGCTTGATCCACAATAGTGTCAAAAGCACTGTTTTTGTAAGTGTTATTGCCTATGTACCAGCATTTAAATAAAAGACTATGCAAGCCTCCTTTTTTATTGTCATGTGAGTTGCCGACAATTGCCTGCATTTAGGAAGATCGTGGGACAAGGGAAAAAGTTGAAGTCTCTGAAGGAGTTAAGAGGGCCTTCTGCAAAGACACATAGTGACAGAAAGCTAACACTGTAAGCTAAGGAAAGCATCTTAGCTAACATGGCTGAAAGACTTTTGCCGGACCTTAAACAAAGCTACAACATTCAAATTCTATCATTCTTAAAATCACCTGAGATTAGTAAATTACCTCTTGTGAAGAATTTGCTTTGTTGGTGATTATAATTAAAAGTCAGATAAATGTCCAGGAATTTTGTCGTATGGAGTTGTAAGTAGAAATAAAATTGTCACTTGTGAGGATACAAAGTTTCAAGGAACACACTAAACCCAGAGAGCTCCAATATCATTTGACATGTAATCGAACCAGAATGAGCGCCCAACCCATTTATAAAAATCTGTATTTTATCATTCCACAAATGTTAAAAAGGGTACTGAGAGACATCCAACACATTTCAGGGCCCAAACAATTATCTTCATCAGGGCTTTGGCAATTGTTACAAAATCTCTCAAACTCCAAACTAGGAGTCTGGATCAATCCATCAGAGCCAGGGGAATATAAAGTATCTTCAGTAAATGTCTGTGTTAAGCAATCATGTGACATCTAACTATGGATTGAAGGCTGGTTAACACCTATGATTAGAATGTAGCAGTACTTTTGAAGGTCATTGCAGGTAACCCAAGATGACATGCTTATTTTGGATCTAAGTTAGATGGCTTCATCTAACTTAGAGTGTGGTATAACACTGGAGGCTAAAGGGTGTAAGCCATCCATTGATCTGTTAACTGCTTCTTATTACCATCAGCTTCTTCCTTCTTTATTGTTGGCAAACACAATACCTACCTGTCAGATAACGCTCTGTTGCCTTCAGCGTACCACTCCACCATTGAAGTATCTGATGCCAACTTTATATGCTATGTAAAGAAGAGGGGGGTCATGTTTTGTTTATTATTTTGCTTGCATAAAAGAAGAGGTGTACTTTAAGCAATCTTCTTACAGGCATCTTCTTAAATAAAACCTGTATTGAGAGGTATTTGGATGCTACCAAAAAAAGATTTGGCTTTTTTTCTCTTTCAACTTGCTGCATGCTTGTTCTAAATCAGTGACACAAAGTACTGAAGACTGAGATAGCCAGTAGCATACTACCTTTAAGAATCTGAAAAGTGAATAGTTCTTTACTTACATAACTGGTGTCTAGGTGGAACATGGCCGCTATCCTGAATTAAACCCAGGATTTTGTAAATAGGTGGAAGCCCTGTCTACTTTTTCTTCCCATTCAAGCTGTTTTCTGGTGAACAATGTAAGAGAATTATGCATAGGATGCAAAACACCACTTAAAGATATGGAACAGTTCTTGCTCATTAGGGAAGAGTCTTGTTACACAGTGTTCTTTAGCAATGGGAAAGAATAAATAAAATATCATGCTTCAGGAAGCCTGGAGGCAAAGGATAAAAATGAAAATCCAGACAGTTTTTTTCTTTCTTTCTTTTTTTGTGTGTTCATGGTTGGTTACTAAAGCATCCCCTGGAGATGAGTCCTGTGACAGTTTAACCTAGTGAAACTGGGACATGCTAGTATGTGTTTATGGACCTAGGACAAATCTATACCTGTATGCCATATGCTTGGCTTCTTGAACTTTATGAACATAGCACTCTGTGAGGCATTTATAAGTGAATTAAAGAACAAAGTGCAACAAGAGTCCATCTTTCATTGTTTTGACCTGTGAGCCACGATGACTTATTAGTGATTACTGCGATCTGACAGCTTGCACAAAGTATTCTGCCTGATATCAAACCCCCTAATACAGTAACGATAAACTGCATCACCCTATTCTCTGTTGGTCACCCAAATAAAAAGAGAAGGTTTATGTATTGGAATGACACAGCAGTTTTATGCTTGACTGCATTCAGTCCTTACACATAGCTAGAATGGCCATTTGACCTGGGTTTCACCTTCCAAAGAGGCCTAACCTAAGTCAAGGTCAAAAGATTCTTAACTAAAGTCCTTGGTGCCTGTCCATTGGAAATTTCAAAATGACCACCATAATCCTCCCCCATTTATTTTTCTCGAAGTATTAGAAAATTACATAATCTAAACAAAAACCCAGCTGATCCAAATCTCATCCACCCACTCAATATGTCACGTTCTGTACCTCATACTTTCCCTATTTCTTTCATAATCTGGACTGCCAAGCATCCACAAATTAAAATTGTAGGTATTTGTACCCCTTTTATTAAATAATTAAGTGACTGCACAATATGAAATGGCTTAGATGTTATTGCAAACTCTCCAACATGGCCCACTCCATATGACAAATTATACTCTATTGCTAGGTTTCCCTCAGGGTACTCCTGCAAAGAGTCTGTTTAATTGTCAACTGATTTAAATTAGAAAGTTAAAGGCAACCTATTTGGGATTTTATTTAAACTTGCAATTTTTCAGTAACCAGTTACAAAAACCCACATATAAATGAAAAAAATTAACATGTAATGCATCATTTTTATAATATAGTCCAGTGGTTCGCAACCAGGGGTATATGCCAGAAGGTTTAGGGTTACGGGGCAAAGAATCCAATAATAGTGGAGTGTGACTGTAAATATCCCTACCAAGTCTGCCCACAGTAACAATGGCCGCTGGTTCTCTGCCTTTGCCTTATCCAGGAAAGGTGGCTGGGCTGCACAGCATGTCATTGGTTTTAATGATGCTTGCAATCAGCCAGCCTGCGCTATGGAAATGCATGACACTGTGCAGCCCCACCACCTGCATCTTAGCAACCAATGACACCTGGCTGAGCCAGGTAATCCCATTGAGAGAAGATCACCTCTTATTCACCTCTTATTCTCTGCCTGGGTTCGTCCTGCCAATACCATAACAACCAATAATGCCATGAAACCAGGTTGCCCACACTATGGAGCGAAAGGAGCACAGGCTGCAAGCTGGAGAGGGAATGGGGCACAGCAATTCTGATGAACTCCAGGACTGTTCAATTCTGGTACTGACTGATGGGGGGGGGCAATTTATGTAAATGGGTTGCAATGGCACTGTATATACCATTACAAGTATGCATTGGTAACACTCTTACCTTTCCCACTTGCAAAACTGCCTCCAAGATGTCAATTGTTACCCATGCTTCTTCCACTCATAGGAAGCTCCCCATAGGCTTCTATTTGGCTGTGTCTGAAAGCTGAAGATGCTCCAATGAGTCTATGGAAAGCTACTGTGCAGGCTTTGCTGTGCAGGCATGTCCAAAACACAGAAAAATGTTTAGGTCATTAGGTCAGGATGTTAACAAATGCAGGAAGCCACCTGCATTTATGGCTACCAAACTGAGGTGAGTATGCATTTGGGGGAAGTGGGGTAGATTAAATCAGGGGAGAGCAAAAATTATATGAGAAAATTGCTTTAAAGTGCAGTCATTCTATAAGGTTAATGTTTGAACTAACCCTTACAGTGTTCCTATCCTTCTTCCCTTCACAAAACAAATTAGTATATAGCAGCTTTCCAGTCCTTAAATGCGGTGGCTGCATGAGGCCTGGTTCATACCATGGAGTTGTATCACGCAGATTAAGACACGTGATAATGCGCAAAACACAAAAACCCATACAAGTCAATGGCGACAGTTCACACCAAAGCATTGTGTCACTGTGCAATATCGCCTGCCACGCAAAAAGATTTAGGAGCTATTTTCAGGCAGATGTTGCATGGTTTTGGTCCCATAGACACCTCTATGCATTGAGAACCACTCGTTTTTAAAAGCAAAATCGTGTGAAAACAGCTCAGCAATCGCCTAGGTGTGAACCAGGCCTTAGTTTTCAACTAGTTTCAGAAAGTTCAGTAAATACTGGTTGACCTTGGCAGAAAAGCAGCATTTGTGTCACTCCCTGTGAAAAGAAGACACAAAGAACTGTATTTTGATTGTGTAAATTACTATTCCCATCAATCTACCATGTAATGCTGACAAACAAAGGCAGACATGGTTGATGTCCTGCCTGTGTGACAACCATGGCTTTCCCAATAGATACAATGGAGAAAAGAGTGTAGACATGAAGGGGCAGGAACTGTGTTCTTTACAGGATAACCAGGTGAAAATAAAGCAAATAACATCCTGACAAATACTAATGCAGGCACCACATTACACCTTAGTTCTGATAAGCTGCAATATATTACATTTTAGTTTTATGGTTGATTTGGGTTGGGTTTAGATACCCTCTGAAGTAATCCAGTGCCCAGCCATAAAATTACTTTTAACCTACTCTCTAACACTAGCTCCCCCACAGAAAAAAGCATCAGGCTGAAAAATTGGTACTTACTATAGTGATATTGTATACTTACTATTGGTGCCAAAACAGTTCAATGCTGAGATGTTCAAGCAGAGAATAAATTATTCAAACTGTTGGAAAAGAAGATCACATTTTTAATTTGTTAAACTTTTTTTAGCTTTTCTAATAACTTAGAGAAGAGCTGTATTGTGCAGTAAGTTATTTTTCACCCTCCTTCCCTCAGTTCTCATTTTGAAGCAAGAATGTAGCTGATAAATACAGCCCTGGGTATCATTTATTGCTTGGATAATTTTATAACCAACTGCCAAAAGGTGCATGTTTTAAAGAATCACATCTTTCAGATAGAATCAATGAAAACAAATCTTATTTACTTTGGAATGTCATTATATATGGAATTATTCCTATACCCGAGTCATAGTGCTACACTCTCTGTGCAGCAAGTTACATTAACTGAACCTTTTCTGACAATGAAGCAAGCTGGCTCCATTCATGCATAATACCACAGTTACGAAATGTGTATGAAATATAGATAGAAACACCATAATGGGGAAGACATGGTTCAGTATGTAAGTGCATAGTAAAATGATATTAACTTCGAGATACATGAGTGCACATTCTGTATTTCCCATAACGCTTTGATGGTTTCTATCACATAGAATTTAGTACCATGGGTTTATATAGGAATTCAACTGTCTGCGGATTAGCAAAATTAAATAGGTTTCATCCTATGCATATAACAGTTGGGATTTAAGTTTATGGTCACCTGTGCAATTAATTTCAGGTCTGGGTTGTAGTGCAGTTACCAAATTACAGCAAATATCCCTTTGTCTTACAGGTAACTCTCTTTTATTGAACTCTTCACTGCAGCCTGATTTAACAGTGAGCAGAACATACAGTGGTCCGATTTGTTTCCAGGACCCAATGGACAAAGAGCTAATGACTGAGTCTTCAATCTTTAACCCCCTAACAGACATCAAGGTCAAAGTGCAAAGTTCATTTATGGTGTCACTGGGGGTGACAGAGAGGCCTGAGTTCCACAGCAAGACCCTCTCGGGAACCTTTCCCCATGGGAACAACAGGTGCTTTGGAACATTACACAATAGGAACAAAAACCCCTACATTCAAAACCTATCATCAGTTTCATCCAAGCCAGAGATGAGAGTCTGTGGAATTTTTGGCCATCAAGGAGGGAGGCTGGTGATGCCAAATACAGGTATGTTTTCTTTAATGTTTGAAGTTATAGTATTAATTGGCTAACTCAATAGACAAGATGCAAGCTCTTGAAATATGCAAGATTTCTTTGTCAAAAGCCTAGCAAAAGCCTAAGCCTAACATTTTCTGAAAGCTTTCAATTTCCTTCTTTTTAATTAGTCTGTAACAGTATCTGTAACACTATATCTTTATTGTCAAAGAAAACAATAGACATTGCTGTTCCTGACTTTAGAAGTAGCAAAGATGCTACAGTCTGTGCTGTTCCACTGATACATTGTGGAACAGCACAGACTGACCCCAAGAAACTGTATGCTTAAAATATCTGTACTCTAATAGAGTGGATAAAAAGCGTTTTTTTCACTTGCCGCCACCTCTGCTGGACTCTGCCGTTTATTCAATAATTTCCTTCGGTGATGAACTTTGTTATACTCACATTGCTTTATCTTTCAAAAGTTTTATTGTTTTCTTCAACACACAAAATCACAAAACACACCATTACTCACAAAGGGGGAGAAAAAAAAAAGAAGAGCAAAAAGAAGAAAAAAGAAAAAGAAAAAAGAAAAAAGAAAAAAAAAAGAATGCAATATTAACATCAACAATAACAGTTTAATTTAATTTAATTTGATTTTTTGGTCGGGATGGGTTAAGGTCCAAACTCTACCCTTTTCTTTTACCTCCTTCCCACTTCTCTTTCCCTTTCCTTCTCTTTCCCTTCCCTTTCCCCCCCTTATGTAATTACATTATTGTAGGACTTGTACAGGCCAGCTAGGGCCCCCAGATCTGATCGAATTGTGTGACTTTATCCGCAAGAATACTTGCTAGCAGTGATCCAAGAAAGCTCCCCAATGACTTGCCTTATATGTACAGTATGAGTCTATCTAGATGGCCTGAAATGGTAGATGTTTTAGCTAGCGAGGAACCCCCAATAGAATGCGCTATAGTAGCACCTAGCATACTGAAATAATTTGTGATTATCCCTTAAAGTCCCCATTACCTATATAGGACTCAGGTTATTATTACCCCCAACTTAGTACCTAAAGATGCTGACCTGGAACACTTATGTAGCTAGTAGTAACTTTAGTACGTCTAATGTGCATGCTTGTTCTGGGACAGTGACTCAGGAATACATAAATTCATGATATTAAAATGTGTAGTTGGGCCATGAATATGAGGATTACAAGTAGCTAAGGCAAGCCATGCATGTGCTGACTCCTCTAAAACAAGGATGGGAAGAGAAAGATTGTGCCATTAATGCTGTATTCATTTGTGGCTGTGATCCCACACCATTTTGCTCCCCAGATTGGCTGGTATACCAGTGCAGCTTATATATGGTGCAGGCATGGTATCTGTGTGTGTTATTTAGCATATCTAGTGCTCATCAGTATTTGATAATTGCATGATCATATTATCAGAATGTATACTGGTATGTGTTACAACCCAAGCAGATAATAGCATTGAACACAAGGGCCTGTCTGGCTAGCACTATACCTCTGTCTGTGGTCAGAAAAATTATGGAACAAATCAGTTTGCAGTATTGTTAACTGTTTAATGATCTCAACACAAGCCCCTCCCTGGGCCATTTGCAGAAAATGTCTAAAAAAAATCATATACAGTGGTACCTCGGTTCACGAACTTAATTGGTTCCACGATTCTGGTCGGGAACCGAATTGGTTGCGAACTGAATTAAATACTGTATGTGTTAAAAAACACACACAAAAAGCTTCACAGAAAGTGCGGACAGGTCTGTCTGTGACCGCAAGCTCGACTAGAGGAAGCCACGACCACATGTAAGAGCGGGGTAGATGGCCACTGTCGTGTTCATCACCCGATGTTGAGTTTGCGAACGGAAGCAACATTTTCCCAAGCTTTGATTCATGCGTTCGTGAACCGAGGTATTACTGTACCTGCAACATGGCCAAAATGACACTACAGGCTTGGATACTACACGTTCTGTCTTTATCTTCTCCTGTGCTCCCAGCAGTCATTGAAAAGCTGTCAATTCCAGATTAGCTACCCTCCAAGGGATCATGCATACATTTGCTTTCTTGCCTATTCCCCCTATATTCTAATAACACCAATATGTACAAGTATGTGGTTTACATGAGGCATACATAACTTACTGTTAAAAGAATACTTTATTTTACATTAATTAAAACCCAACATTTGATTGCATATACAATATCTAAAATTCATATAAGATTTGGATAGTCCCCTTGTTTTAGTCGCCAGTAGAAATCTAAGGCCCTTATTCTATATTACATTCAAATGCATTGATTTCAATAACATGCACTTAATACATCCATATCATGTTTAATACATATTGTATCCAAGGGCTTGTAGTTTCTTTTGCATTCCAATGTGTTTCACATTAAAGCTTCATCAGGGTAATATGGTACACAATATGTATTGAACATTATATGGATGTTTTAAGTACATGTTATTGAAATCAATTAAGTTGAATGTGACATAGTTAGTCAGGTTGAAAAAAGTCAATCAAGGTCAACCAATAGAGATAAGAGGAGAGAAACAAAAAAAGAAGAAAAACCTAAAACAGATCGTAATGCCTACAGTTACCCTCTGTTGATCCAGAGGAAGGCAAAAACAAACCCTATTAGGCATAGTTCAATTTGTTCCAACAGGGGAAAAAAATTCCTTCATGATCCCATAAGGCAATCGGATATTCCCTGGATCAACAATCTCTGGTGCTTAATATACCTATAAGAACTCAATATCCAGTAATATTCTGTGCATTTAGAAATATATCCAGATGTTTTAAAAAACAGTTTACTGAGCTAGCTAGAACTATCTCCTGGGGGAGTCTTTTCCACATTTTCACAGCTCTAACTGTGAAGAATCCTTTCCATATGCAAAGGTTAAAACACCTTTCCTTCAGACGCAGAGAGTGCCCCCTTGTCCTTTGCAGTGACCTTAAAGTGAATAATTTGGCACCAAGCTCAGTCTATGGACCATTTATGTATTTATACATGGTGATCATGTATCCCCCTTAATCGTCTCTTCTCCAGAGAGAACACATTCAGGTCAGCTAATCTTTCCTCATACCTGAGCTCCTCCATGCCTCTTATCAGATTAGTTGCCCTTCTCTGCACTTTCTCCAGTTCCACAACATCCTTTTTGTGAACTGGCGCCCAAAACTGAATTGCATATTCCAGATGAGGTCTTACTAATGCTTTGTACAGGGGCAGGATTATGTCTCTATCTCTGGAGTCTAGACCACATTTAATACAAGAAAGTATTTTGCTTGCTTTAGAAACTGCGGCTTGACACTGTATGCTATTATTCAGTCACCCAGATCTTTCTCCATCATTGTCTCCCCCACACATACTCCCCCCAGAGAGGGATCATCTGCAAACTCAGAAATAGTACCTTTAATCCCCAATTTTATGTCATTTATAAAAAGATTAAACAGTAAGGGGCCCAACACTGAACCTTGGGGTACACCACTAACAACCTCAGACCATTTAGATTGAATACTCTATACCTACAGACCTTAACTTATACATTAGCCACCTGTGGGGAACTGCGTCAAACGCTTTTGCAAAGTCCAAGTATACTATATCCACAGTCATTCCTCTGTCCAATGTATTACTCACTTCCTCATAAAAGGAAAATAGATTTGTTTGACAAATTCTGTCTTTTGTGAATCCGTGCTGACTATTGCTTATCATATTATTTTCAAGCACAAACAAGTGCATGTGATGATCAATCTTTCAAGTATCTTCCCAACTATTGAAGTTAAGTTAACAGGTCTGTAATTACTTGGTAAAGACTTTGATACCTTTTTAAATATAGACACCCCATTGGCCTAGCGCCATTCCATCGGTACCAAGCCAGTCATTAGAGAGTCTCTAAAAATTTGATACAATGGCTTTGAAATGACACAGCTCAATTCTTTGAGGACACTGATATAGAACACATTAAAACAAATACAACAATAGATTTCTAAAGGCACCTAAAATAAGGGGACTATCCAATTTGTATATTAATTTTAGATATTGTATATGCAATCAAATGTTGGGTTTTATTTATTGTAAAATAAATTATACTTTTAACAGTAATACAAAGTTATGTGTATGCCTCATATAAACCCCATACTTGTACATATTGGTGTTATTGAAAATCAGTCATTGAAGTCATATGTATTTACCAGGCTTGACTATACAGAGCGATGGGCTGAGTAGATGAACATCATACCATCATGACAGTCACTTTAACCTGCATGTGTTTACATTTAAACATTAAAAGTGGAAGAAATTAGTGCATCTATCATATCGTTTATCATTAAACCAAAGTTCAATTTAAATACCTAATCTGTTTTGGGCAGCTCATAGCACATGTCCGTAGGTCTGCTTTACAGTTCAGCACCCTGGGTTCCTCCCTAGTTTGCTCTGCTATGCACATATGGAATAACTTGCATGAGCAGTAATCTGGTGCTTCTCCCGCACAATTCCTGAACTTCATTATTGGACAGTGGGCCACCCATTATGATGCTGGATCAATAGGAGGCTCAAAGTGACACACCATGAGGAGTTCAACTTTAAAAATGCATTTAATTCCTTAACTGTTAACAAAAATGTACCTTATTAGTGTATCACTTGGCTGTAGATCCTCAAATAATCTCTAAATTGGTGCTGACACTGTCCTTCCTTCTGGAGGGTGGCTACTTTTGTTCCCAATGGTCTCTGTGTGTGTGTTCTTTAGTAGCCACCACTCCAAGCTTGCTTCCCTGATGAACTACAATCTTAATACAAATTAGTAAACAAAAGTGAGAGTCCATCATGGGAGCGAGCTTGGAGCAGTAGCTACTTTACGACACACACAGGGACCATGGGGAATTTTTAAGATTTAACTCCTGAGTTTACTGTCACTTTAAGAGGCAGGGGGTGTGGGACCAAGTTTTGACTCAAGTAGTTGGGTTGGTGGATGCATACCAGAGTACGTGGGGATTAGGGGCTAAACAGCAAAATTATCTCAATACCCAGGGACATAGTGGTGCCTGCTATGTACTCACATTCGTGATTACGGTACTTTGTTTTAACTTGACATTTGTCTCATTAAAAGGAATGCTACTAAAATGTAAACTGGTGATCCATAAGTGCCTATAATAATGTTGATGTGGTTATGTCACAAAGCAGTGAGTAAATACACACTCTCCATTATGGCATCCTTGGATGAGGAAGCATTCTGTATCTCCAAGCAGGAGTCACCAGGAGTTAGTGCTAACAACCCACAGCCATTGTGTCATAACACATATTGCTATTGTGACATTATTTAAACTGAAGCAAGTAATCCACTGCAAGGTTTGAGACTCGGCAATACAGGTGTGAACAGCGACACATGTTACATAAATAAGTTAAGGTTTGTTAGATACAGCATCTTGTTTATCAACCGCAGTGTTGAATAATTTACAAGTTATCTTGGAAGCTTTGTTACTGAAAATAGGAATCCCTGATACACACACACACTTGCTAATCCTTCACACAGATGTATGCAGTACGTGCACAGTCATGGACACATACTATGAAAGATGCGTAGCCAATTTTAGGCGGTATTATGAGCACAAACATTAAATTAGGGCTTTCAAAATACTGAAGTGTAACTAGAATTACTGTACCTTTAGTAATTGGAATTCAGGCTTCATCAAGAAAAAGTCTAATACATGCATAATTGTCTTTGTAAAATCACAGCACATTGGGATTGTGAAAAAAAATAATAATAGTCATCATACATAGTCAACATGAAACAGCTAAAACTACCATTTACAGCTCTTGCTTGACATTGCATGAACAAAAGAAACCCCATTACTTTCTAAGGTGCCCCTTTCACACCTATGCTTTGCGCTTCAGTGCATCTTTGAAAAGGTGCAGGTGCTTATTTTACTATGTAATGTGTTTTAAGCAGGAATTGGCCGGCCGTTCGGCCCGCTTCGGCTTTCACCTTGGTTCAGTCGAGCTGAAGCATATGCCTTCGGCTCGACTGAGGCGCTCGGCCAACTTCGGGAGCTGTACGGGCTATAGTGAATACTGAACTGAAGGGGTCCTGGGGCCGAAGCTAGCCGAAGGATCAGCCGAAGCTACGGCTAGATCCTTCGGCAGCTTTGTGAATAGAATTGTTGTTCAATCTGTCTAGTATGGTTAGATCAGGCAATGAGTATTTGTCTACGATTTGCCCGTGAACCATGAAGACACACTAGGTTCACACCACTGCTTCTGCATTTCTGGTACATTTTTAATGCAAGTTCTTTATAGATTTTTTTAGTACTCTGCCATTAGAGGCTATTGAGCCAAAAAATAATTTTTCTCCAAGCTGGATTTTCCTTGATGATTGCTACTGTTCCCCAGAGATATATGCTGGTGCCAGGGGGTCTGGCTACGGCACAAGCATGAACACTCATCCAGTATTCAACCATCCTACTATTTGTATTTTAAGACTACCAGATTTCCTAAGCCTTCTTTTATGTTTATGGCTTGCTTTACATTAAAAGAGCAAAGAGAGGTAAAGAATAAGAAGAGAGAGAGGGGGAGGGAAAGATGAGTAAGGTTACTGAAGAAGTGTGACAACAGAGAGAAAGACTACTACATTGTGCCTGGGTCTTGTGGAATCTTGTGATTTGTGGAATCAATAAACGTGTATTCAAACCAGAATATTCCATACAATGAAAGGGTTTGAATTTAATATTAAAAGGTATGGAGTCAAAGTAAATTTGAAATTGGTTGTTGCCGGTTATTAATTTTGAATGTGTTTGCTTCCATATCTATGATGCAGCTACAACACCATTAAAGCTATACTGCTGACATATCATCAGCAATCTAGAGATATAAACATTCAGAGCAGCTCAAAATGTGCAATAATAAAGATGTAAAAATATTCCAGAAACAATGGCACGCAAAGGAGTCTTGGGAAATGTATCTTGTGAAATATATAGTTTCTTTGACTTCACATATGATGTATCACCATGTGCATTTGCAATCTATACATCATCTTGTCCCTCGCCGAACTCTTGTGAGCCTTTTCCCATTTATATATCGGCCTGGAAAAATATTGCTACATTTTACCTTTGTATAGCATAAAGGTCAATAGTCGGAATGACAAACTATTAATTCTACAGAGCTCACACTATGCATGAATATACAATTTGTATTTATCTGTTTCAGGCATCCTCTTCTAGAGTCATACAATTCAGGCTAACAAATGCATTTTTGTTATTATTATTATTATTATTTTATTTTATTTTATTTTTTATACATTATTTTATATTTATTAATATTATTTATTAGTAGTAGTAGTAGTAGCAATTTATCTGTAAATAAATGACAGTTATTCAAATTGATGAAATCATATCTAGGCTAGCATAGTATTAGTGACTATAATTACTGCTAATCTAGATTACTGCTCAATCTAACTAATCTAGCTCAATCTAGCTCAGGGTCATCTTAAAATACTATTATCATGAAAAGTATTGAATTAGGATAACTGTATGTGGCTAATAGTACAGATAATAATCAGTATATTAATCCTGTTTTTTCCTTTTCATACTTAGTAAGCAATGTAAGGAGGGGGGAATTCAGAATAGGATTTTTCTATAGCACAGATGTATTAAAATGAAGACGATTGTGTGATGCATAAGTTTGCTCAACGTGTATGAATAGCCACTTTTTATTCTGTTTTAAACCCCTATCAGGTTATTTTTTTGTCTGACTGGGGAGATTGGTAAATGTCACTTTGCTTCATGCCCGAAGATACAGCAATGAGAGTAAATCTCCCCAAAATAGGAAAATTATCATGTTGGCAGGTTGCCACTGGAACATTTCCCCCACCACCACCACCACCATCCCATTCTCTATTGGAAATTTTCTTCTTACCTTTTGCTCTAACTCAAATCAGATTTTTTGAATTTCCCTTCCTTCTGTCTTAGTGATAATGGTAACCAGAACAAATATAGAAGGTGACTCTCTCTAGAAGGGACACAAACAACAATTAAACATAACATAACTCTTCCACACTCTATCCAAAACTTCACAACTTTACCTTCACATACTCCTTTACAATCTTGAATGAAATAGCAGCATGTCCTGTACTTAAAAAATAATAATAATTACTAACTGTAGTCTATTGATGTGAGCTAACCACATAGGAATGGATGGGGTCACTTCTTGGAGGAAACAGATACGTATGGACAGGCCTTTAAAAATGAGATTCAAAAAGTGTGAATCAAAAGTTGTAGTTATAGTTTGTCTCTACTCCATTCACTTTTGCTGGTCACCTTGATTTACATATTCTGTACATGTGGAGAGCAAAGAAAATAATATATAGTAAACTGTCACTAACAGGGTTATTCACAAAAGGGTGAAGAGTTTGGAGAAGGCAGGAGAAGAGAACAATCTAGGACAACATAGTTGAACTGGAAAGTGAGCTGAATTGGGGAATTTTTCCAAATCAGCTATTCAGCTATTCTGGCCTAGATTGTTCACTTCTCCAAACTATTCACCCTGTTGTGAATAACCCTGTAAATGTATTAAATGTATTTAGGCAATGGGCATATGCCTGCCACACCCCCAGTTATGTGGACCATTAATAATATATATGCCAAAAATGATTGGTTAAATTAAGAATTGTTTTTTTATTCACCATTATTTTCTGGATTTTCAAAATAGCAAACCAGATAAGACATAAGTTAAAGGTTTTAGTGCAGAATAACTCTTTTGGAAATTGAACTTCAAAGGGACAGCCCCTCCAAATGAGGGACAGTTAAAAGGTATGCAATACACTATTTTTCTGGTGATAGTTTCTGATTAATAATTGACTTTGAGACAGATGTTTGCTCTCTGAATTTTGTCTGCAATACTACCAGTGAAATCTCTGTGCTTGGGTTCCCGATTCCGCCCTTCATACTGTAGTTCACAGTTCACGACATAGCAGCAATGCACCCTATGTACTGCATGCTATGGTTTCCCTGTTTAATTTAATGATGAAACCTGTTTACAATATTATTGAAGAACTACTATGTAAACAAGGGCTTTCAAATTGGGAGCATATATTATCCTGTTAGTAAATAATTTTTTTTTTTTTTGCTGCTGGTGTAAAATGCACAATAGATGTGCAAATCACAAATCATTTCCTCCACATGAAAGTGTCACATCACTTGTCTTTGCAGAGACAGATCAGCGTCCCCTGGTTACCAGGGACACTGATCTGTCATTACACTGAGAACCTGGCGGAGCCGCCTTGATATTTTGGCGGCTTCACCGAGTTCTCAGTGTGTAATGACAGTTCAGCGTCCCCTGGTTACTTGGTGACCAGGGGACGCTGAACTGTCATGAGAGCTTGTCAGAGCCGGTGGTGATATCAAAGCCAGCTCTGCTAAGCTCTCATTGTAATGACAGAACAGCGTCCCCTGGTTACTTACATTGCACAGAAGATACATTGCTTTTATATTCATCTAAGGTTCCTTTCTCTTCCACCCTTTCTATACAGTCTCAGTCCTCAACCATCTGTATCCTCCATGGTAAAATAAATAAACAAAAAAAAAACCACATAGACGTTCAATAAGGGGAAAGCAGAACTGTTGCTTCTGGTGTGCTCAAGATGCAAAACAAGACCCAATACATTTGTAATTCAAGTTGCCGGCATATGACAAAAACTGAAATATCATTTTTGCTTGAACCATTTCCTAAAATATAATTAATTTAATTCATACATTTTCTTTGTTGTTCATTCATTTCTAATTTATATGAACACATTTAGTAAAGCACTTTTGTTATGAATATTAGCGTTGAATACTTGCTGAGGAGTAGCAATCGATTTCAACCTTATGGAACAAATGTCTGACTCCGGTGTTGGGCACATGCAGTGATGATGAATTACACACAAATGCAGCATTGTGTGATTATATGTGATTAATTGCTGCTACATGTTACTGTGTAGCTTACATTCTGGGGAGCCATTTTTCCTCTGTTGGTCAATGACATCGCAAGTGATTGTATTTCATGATGTCTATTAAAAACTGAGCAAGTACCTTAGCCCTACCATGTTGCTGTAAAAAAAAAGAAAAAGACTAAGAAGCACTACCGGCATTGCGTGAAAATATTGCTGCTTTTTACTTTCAGTATTAGAACATCACAGGATCCCAACAAGTAGGAAAATAGCAAATAAACTTAATACAACTTTAAATTTCCTGTAGTTTTTACTTTCATAATGTAACTGCTGACAAATGGCCACAACAGACTGCAGATAATTCTGTCCTTCCTATTATACAGCTAATGAATACCTCATTAAAGAATTCAAACATTGTTTCAGTTCAATTAAAATTATGTGTAAGCCAATATAATTGTAAATCTTTAACAAATTACTTGAATGGCGGAATTATATGGGATGTCAGCAAGGAATACATTTTCCGATTGCTAAATGTATATTTCTAGCGCTGATTTATTGTCTGATTTAGCAGCATATTGAATTATCAGTCCTCTTTTTTTCTGAACATCGCATAAACTTCAATGTAGCATTATATTACTGATTTAAAAGACATCTCGACGCTGGCTGAAAAGTGAGTCAGGCAAAGTAAGTGTACCACCTTCCTAAAAGATTAATGTCAGACACGTTTGCCTTCTACCCTTTCTAGAGATTGTGAGGCACGCTTATTAAAAGCAAGCAAATACATTTCCCTGCCTCAATTTATCTGAATTTGCCAGCCATTGGTCCATCATATTTAGATCTTATAAACATCATTGGGGCAGAAGCAGGGGCTTATGCAGATGAGAACTTAATGCTTAAAATCCTCATTTGTAGGATACAAATACTGGGTATTATTATTTAGAGTACTATGTAGATACATTCCTCTTTGTGCTATTACACATAGTTTTATTCATTTATTTAATTGTAACTTTACATAGCAATTTGTAGCATATACAACTGTGCAAAAGTGATAGGTGATTGATGTTAGCTCTGCCTCATGAGAGTAATCAAAGTATGGGGAGGGCTGATAAAAATCTTGTAACAGTCTTTCGTATGTGCAATTAATCGCTTGGCCTATACACGTCTATGGAGGTGATTAATCACGTGAAGTTTTGCAGTGCTCTTAAATTGCTGTATTGTGCAGCTGTGTGAGATCGCTCAAGCTAATGACCAACTACAAATCTTGTGTACAGTCACAGGAGAATCTGTGCAGAAAAGGGGATCATTTATTAAGAGAATTATGGTCATGTGATCAAAAATCACCCATAAAGCTCCCAATATTTTTTTTTATAGACACTGGATTCACTGAAAGATCCTAATTTTAGGTAGGAAATAAATATTATGTTCTCTCAATGAATTACAGACCTGAATTCATATCTATTATTTCTATAAACAATTATTACTTATTTGTTTGGGGGGCACATACAATAACTGGGGTTTATGACTAGAGTATTGTCAATAAGGCAGAACCTTTTATACTTTAATTACCCCAACCCTAACAGAAGAACCCAATAAAAAATGTTCAGTTTTAATTCCCACCGCAGTCTATTTGTTACCATTAATAACACATTAAAATAGAAAAAATGATAAATAAAAAACCAATATAACATTGTACAACAATACGGTCTGTCTGGAAAAACATTTCTGAATTCTTGAGCAACCAAACTAATAGGCTTCCCAATCACACCACATTTTCACAGCTGTCTGCAGGCCCAGCCTAACGCACAAGTACACCAAGGTCACTAACACTAGACCCCCTGGAACAAGACGAAGATCATATCTAAGATGGGTCCCTACCCAAGCATTTACCTTGGCAATAGGACCTCCTTCAAGACCATGAGCCCTAATCATGCTGCCATGACAGGTGAAATCCAAGCCACCCAATAACTTAAATATATATATAGCTATACAAAGGTGAAAATGGGAAGTTGACCTAACACAATCCAATCTCTAAATGACTTCCTGTTTTTTAACCTCACCTCCAATTGTTAGAGCCCCTCCTAACTGGCCTTCACTTGCAATGAGGTAGGTTCATCCCTTTACATCAGTTTCTATCTCAGGTATTAACCCTTCTTTTGTGTAGCCTTTGATGCGCTTCCTGGATTGTCCAGGTCTGCACCGGCCCTCAAAGGAAAAGGTATAACTCTGCTAAGTCATGAGCCTGAAGCAGAAATTGATGCCTGTCTGCTGCTTCTGGATGCAGTGGATACAAGCTAGCCATTTCAAGAATGCAGCTCCATTCAACTGTCATTCAGCCTTCTCAATCCTTAATGATCTCTGTAATTGAAAGCTTGAATTTACAAGTTAATTCATGAGTAGTTATGATCTAACTGCCTATTTAATGACACAGAGCAGGCTCATTTTGCCTACTTAGGGGTTTTGTTTAGGTGCTTTAAATTTTTTTTAGCATCCTCCAAATGCTGCTATAGGTTCTAAATTTTTTTTAATTCAATAGATTTTTATTGAGTTTTTGACAGAATTCTGTGCCAAAACACGCCTTGGCACAGGCAAAGCATAAAGAAAAACAAGGTAAGAAGGCAGTAATAAGTGAATGAAATAGAAAATAAATAATATACAAAAACCAAAAAAAATACAGAAATAAACGGCAGTCATTGCAAAGTCTACATACGCATCTTATAGAACAGATGATGTCAAGCCAAGATACACTATGAACAATGTATTGCATACAAACGTCAGAGCCAGAGAGATCCAGCAACATGTACTCATATATCTATAGTAAGCAGATTAGGCTCACTCACGAGACACCGGTCAGCGTGGCGGAGCTGGACCAGCGGACGAACGGGCGCCATTTTTCATCAAATTTGGGTAAAGATCCCTCCCTGTACGCTATGAGTTTTTCGTGATGATGGTGTAGTTTCACTATGGAGAGAGTTTCGCCCACAGATGGGGGTGTTGGCATCTTCCACTTCCTAAATATAGTGAGTCTAGCTGCTAGTAAGATATGGACTATTAATCGTCTAAATGTTGCTGGGAAGGTTCTACATTTTTGACAACGCTGCCTCTGCTACACTGAAACCTCTGCAGTGTTGTCAGCCCTGCCTTCACCTATGTTGTACTATAGAACACCCCCTTATGGTATAAGGACGAGGAGGTGGTTGTTCTGTTGGGAACAATTCCCTTCAAGGTTATCTCTTATACAAATGGAACACAAAGGAAGTTATGAGCCCAACAGATAATTTGCTATACTTAAAACATTTTTGAAGAGACAAAACATGAGGAAATGTGCATATATTGAACAGACGTATTTTTTTTGCTCAGAATTATGGCACCAGCTTTGTTCAGGCATTACCAAGGGTCACCATCTATTGCTATAGAACCTTTTCAAAAATATCTGTAGATCAGACCAAAAAAAGGGACAACTGAGGAGGAAAGAGGGACAGAGGGATTTGGCTCCCAATGAGGGACAATTGGGAAGTGTGTAAAACATGGAGATTTTCTGCAAAGTAATGCTTTTTCTGTATATTGTAAAATATCAGAAATTTATTTGTGAGGACTTGTAACTGAAAGGTCTGCTTTCACACAAATGGCAACTGTGCGTTAACAGTTCTGTGAACAGAAAACTCAGACTTTACGCAAATGTGTCAGTTGGATCAGAGTTGTAGCTGATTTTTAATCATGCCTCAAAATTTCGGGTGTGTTGTCAGAATGTGTACACATCATTAATTTGGGGTGAATATAGCTGCTGTCCTTAGCACTGTTTAATTAAAAAAAAGGGCCATTGGGTAATTTCATACAAATAAACTTGTAGAGCATTACAAAACACATATAGTGTCTGCCGTGTGTCACGGCAACATTGTGTTCCTTATTCCTTTTCTCACACACAATGAGAACCCCACGGAGAGACAGATCGTAGACTTGATTTTTTCCAGGTGTCAAAAAGGGAAAAAAAAGGAAAAAGAGAAATGTAGATAACAAAACAATGTGAGGGGACTCAAGCTGCAGAAAGATCTTGCTTTAGTGGGAGAACGACAGCAGCTCAAACCATAAGAAGAGGAAGAACAGACATTTATACAACACAATACTTAGACAATTTAGTCCCCCTGGGGCGCCAAAAGAGAGTGTCATTTTAGGCTTGTTGGATGTGGAGTGGGCGGGCAGAAGGGGGGGGGAGTACATGCAGAAGATACAAGCACAACGTTTACTGTAAATGACAGCACTTATTTCACAGTGGATGGAAACCATCAGCTGCCAGGCAAGTAAAGTGGAGCCCGGGGTATATAGGTGAGCCACCATCTCTGGTCAATACATGATATCTGCTGCACAGAAGATCCTGGACAAATGTGAAGCTTCTGGGGAAAAAAGGAGCAGAGCGTAGACTTGTGCAAGGCTGAAAATTGTGTTTCATTTTAATTTCGTTTTGTCTATTCTGAAATTTTTTTGTTCATTTTCTGAGATTCAGATCTGTGTAATATTCCGAATTCGGATCGATCCAAAGTTTTCATTTTCAGAAATCAGATCTATTCAAATCTATTTGGATAGAGATAGGTTGTTTTTAAATGTGAATATAAAAAAAGAACAGTGTGGGGTTCCCGCTCTCCAATTCATACTAGACCCCATAGGTCTGGTAGGAATTTTAGGGGGGACCTCATGCAAAAAAAATATGTGCCCCCCCAAAAAAATCCCTTACCAGGCCCTTGATCCAAACAGCAGCCTTACAGAACAGGAAAGTGGAGGGGGGGGGCGCGCGATTGTGTGCCCTTGTCCTCATCAACATAGGCGAAAAACCCTCCTCATGTTGAGGGCATGTGGCCTTGTATGGTGCAGGAGGGGGCACGCGATTGCCCCCCCCCCCTTTCCTGCTCTCCCAGGCAGCTGCTCGGATAAAGTGTCTGGTAAAGGATTTGGGAGGGGGGGAAACACATTTTTTATTTTGGCATGAACTCCTCCCTAAACTTCCTACCAGAACTAATTTGGGGGGAATCGCAGGCTGTTTTTTTTTTTATTTTCAAGTTTAAGAACATTGATTCTTAATGACATTGGGACTAAATTTGGATGCATTTGAATGTCCAAAAATGCAGATTTTCGTCCGAATGTTAGTTCTGATGAGATCGAATGCACATGTCTATCAGGGAGTAAAGTAAAGGCAACAACAATTTTGTTTATGCAGTATACTATAGAATTCTATTTGTGCAAGTCAGGTTTACAGCACAGTCAATGTTCTCAGAACAGAACACACTATTCCAAAATGACTGTATACATATAATCTGTATGCTAGAACTCATCTACATTGTCACAAAAAATGGTTAAATGCAATAAAAAAAATTGTATTCCAGTGTTAGCTCACACGGGCAATAACGTGCATGTAATTAAATTAATTTATAAGCATTTATAAGGCATTTCTAACACTTATAAATGCATGCAATGATTATAAATTGTGTAATTCACACTGAGCATTTACTTGCATTCAGGAAAAATTGTGTACATTTTTTTTAAACCTCTAAGGGCAAATTAGATGAACACATGCACACAAATGATAAATAAACACATTTAAAATTTGGCATATGAACCCAAAATAAACACTATACTTCCCAGATTAATTCCTGCTCTGTTTAACCCCTTAATGACAAAGGTAAAACAAACCTTAATGTCTGAACCTAGTTTTGCAGCTTTGGCATGGTAATATCTTGACAACTGCTTTGTGTATCCAGGTGAATAATTTTTTATTAGTTTTTTTAGTACTAATGATCTATAGGTGTATGCCCAGCTTTAAACACACTAACACTGGCACTGACACTGACACTAACCTAGATCCAGCCATGTTTTTTAATTTCATCTTTATTGTTAATGTTATCAGGGGCAGCCCTAGCATGCTGGGGGGGTTGGAGCGCTTGGGCAAGGCCTATGCATTATCTCCTCTCCGTCCAGCTCTGGCCAGCGTCCTGCCCACTGATGTCACTGGTTGACAGGAGCTGAGTGGGATGCTGGCCAGGGTGTTCCAAGTTCCTAAGACCTGGGCGGATAGATGTGTATGGCCCTTACACAATTCACCGCCTGGCTCTTAGCAACCCAGGATGCTCTGGCCAAAAAAGTGATGACCATGTCGCCGCTGCCTGCTAGCCCCCTCACGCTATAGAGACGGCCCTGAATATTGTTATTTAACAGAGTTTTTTTGCTACTACGAGGCTCTGCAGAGAAACATTGCATTTCTTACTCCTCACAAAAGAGATACAGCAGGAGGCGTATTTTATTAGTAATCACTATGATTGCCTATCACAGTAATCCCGTGATCGGGAGCCAACTCCTGGTTGTTACCCAGAGAGCAAGACCCATTTATTACAGCTCAATCTCTATGCTGGGGGTGTGATCAAGAGTGATCCCAGCACAAAGGCATGCAGGAAGACAGCCCACCTCCATGATGCCACATATCTGTGTTATGTTGATTGGAAGGGTTTAGATAAGGTAAATGCAGGAGACCCATGTGAGGGTACAAATTGAGCAATGTTTTATCTAAAAATTTACTTTGTTTATGACAAATGTCTTATATGATGAACCCATAAGTTATCAATTGGTGTACATTATATTTAATTTTGAACGTTTTGATCAGACATCTTTAGGCTCTATATACACAAAAGGGTACTTAGATCATTTCCTTTGTTGATCAACACTTCAATTAAAAGTAATGTGGACTTCAGTGTATCGTGCCCTTTACCCATTAAGTAGAATTTTGAACATGATCCCAAAGGCAAATATTTCCTTTGTTTGCATTTGTGTAGCCTTAAAGGAGAACTATGACTTAAGGGCAAATAAAAATACCCCTTACCTTGATTGTAGTAGCATCGTTCTTTTTTTCTAAATTCGCAGCATATCACAGATAAAACCCTCAAAACCTGTAGTAAATGGACGTCTTCACGCATGCTCCAAGCTCCTTTCCTCTTAGGGGGCGTTAACATTTGATCCAGCCCGCCCACGGCTTTTTTTTCAAATGATCTCATCGCTGTGGCCGCGCTTCCTCTCATCGTGCACAGCTTTGTTTTCTCAGCTCGTGCACGCAGGCTCCTTCCCCTCTCTCTCTCCCTGCCCTGTGTGATGCTGACATCCTCAATTAACTGGGGATCGCTGATGAGAGAGGTGAAGGAGCACTCTCTCTCTCTCTTCAGCATTTACTACAAATGGGAAAGTCCATATATGGTAAATGGTGTCACTGGGGATCCCTGCAGACTGGCAAGCATCCGATCTGCAGGGATCTCCAGTGACATCATTTACCATATATGGACTTTCCCATTTGTAGTAAATGCTGAAGAGAGAGAGAGCTCCTTCCCCTCTCTCATCATTTACTTATTTAGCCTAAGGAATGCATTAATAAAAAAAAAAGATAGAACCCCATAGTTCTCCTTTAAGCTGGCCATAGATTTAACCAGCAGTTTTTACATTTTGCAAAATGTATTAAATGTTGTAGATATATACTGTATGTATATATACAGTACATACACTGTATGTATATATACAGTACATACACTGTATATATAAGCAAAATTTGCTCTGTGCGTATAGTGTTCACAGCTCATTTGTGCTTCACTTCACTGCATGGTGCTGTAGATCCTCATATCATCTCTGAATTGGTGCTGACACTGTCCTTCATTCCGGAGGGTGGCTACTTTTGTTCCTCATGGTCCCAGTGTGTGTTATTGTTAGTTATAATTATGTATGCTATTATTTTCCTGTGGACCCTTCAATGCACCAAAACACATACCTGACCCAATTTTTGCAAACACAATCTGTGCATATTCACATCTTTGCATGCTGAAGTGAAGGTGAATTGTCTACCTTGGTGACCTGCATTGAGAATCCAATAGGCATGAATTGGATGCCTAGTTCAATAGCAGTCAACCTCTTTCTTCAATTCTTTGCGCTACTTACCCAGAACAATTAAAAAGACAGGGACGTTTGGCTTTTCAGTGACTCTCCATGTTGTTCCAGGTTAGAGACTCAGAGAGCATTAAATTATTAAAGACAAGGATTCTATATAGTAGCCAGGATAGTATTTACAGATGGAGGTGATTAATGACAGCCCTAATTTTCCTCACATGACAAGTTTACATTACAGAAACCCTTTCAGGTGGCTAAATAATTCAACAATTTTGGTTTCCTGCAAGGAAATAGATAGTATACTCATATCTCTGGTGGCCTTATATTCTCTCAGTTCCAAGCCTCACGCCTCTGTCATCGTCTTTGACATTCAAGACTTCTGGGAGTGTGTGATGTCTGTGTCCCCCACCTTTAACTGTGGTTCCATTTTCACAGCCCCTGTGTCACTACTGAGACCTAAAGTGATGTAGGGGATTGAGGATAGAATCACAGCACAAGGTGGGGGATCCAAGCATCTGACTCTCCTGAAAGCAGAAGACACTGGCAGAGGCTAGCTCATTGGAAGGGAGGGAAGCTAGGAGACTTGGGCCACCGGAGAGGTGAATATACTGTCCATTTTCTCACAGAAAAAAAATACTTCCTATTGTGTCTACAGGACAGGAAGTAAAGAGAAATCTTCTCAGTGGACACAGCTTGGAAAAAAAATATTTCTCTATCCAAAATGAAAAAGACTTGGCTTTAGATGTACTTAAAGAGCTTTTTTAGGGCCCAGGTTAGGGTTTAATGTTAGGGGTATTAGATTAGCGTATGTTTTGTTATGGGGGTGATACATTTTTTATTAATTTTTCAGCTTTGATAAGCATTGCTGAAATAATGCCAGAAACTACCATGGAAATTGTATTTTTCACCAAAAGCTCATACACTATAGTATGTGGCTGTGACAAGCAGGCATTATATCAGAAATAGTAGGGGTTTTTTTTTTGTTTTTTTTTTACTTTCTTGTGCTGTTATTGAATGAAAAACACAACAACTTGTTCTTCTGCCAGATAAAATAAAAGGCAATCTTGGGTAACAGGTGTTTGGGTTAATCAAAGCTAGCTTGTCAAATGACAGGAGAGAGAAAACGGCAGCTTCTTCTAGGTTACATAGCATCGCACTATCAGCCACCAAACTCTGGCATGGCATTTGGACGTACGCTTGGCTGAGCGCTTAGCCGAATTTGATCATTTCCAGGTTAATTTCACATTCTTCTCGGGGATGGAAGCAATGAGTAAATAGATGTGTTCTTGGAGATAGCTGGGCACATGCAGGAAAAAGGCAACGTGCCTTTAACACATACTGTCCTTCTGACACGCTATGTGCACTCTTGGCCACTGCCCGATACATGGCTGCATTTGCACTTGAGCTCAGCTGGTTGAAGGAAATTAACTGAATTAACTGTGATGCAGCCAGGAGATGCAAGTCCTTATCACAACACTGTTATTACTTCTAACTTGCGCATGATTGGGAATGCTCCTGTTCCAAACCATTCCTCATTTTTTCATTAGAACTGAAGCTACATCATTTTAGAACATAATGAGAATTTACCAAAAGTTTCCCCCTTAACACCATCTGATTTATTTGTGCGCTATAATACACAGTGCAAGTCCAATGTAACTTTTTGAAAATTACAAAATTAAACCCCACCCCTCTCACAACAGCCACTCCCCTGGTTGATGATGTTTACACCTAGAGTTTGAGGAATGTCACAAAGGAGATTCTGTTGACTGAGGCTCAAAAAAAAGGCAAGATGGTGATTTTTTGTATTATTATTATTAGTATTAGTGTGAGCATGTATTTCCTAAGGCTTGCTTAAATCTGCACTTATTTGTTTAGTTTTAAAATAGTGCACTATTTGCACCAGTAGGGTGCACTGTGATGTTTTTCATCTGCCAGATTCTGTTGAGAATCAGAGGGGCATGTCACGGTTATATGCTGCTGGAGAGTCAGTCTATAGCCTACAGGTTGTTACCTGTTACTGGGTGCTGGGCTCCTTCTCAGGCCGAGGGGCCCTGGCCCTCTGGGCCTGCAATGTTCTTCTGGTTGCTACTTGATTCTACTAATTATCTAAGAAGGACCTCACCCATGCTGACATGGCTACCACCAGGCATTCACTGGGAAAACTGGAACACCACTTATACCTCCACTGGCCTACCTGCCTAACTCGAGGTGATTCAGATGTTTCAGAATGTTGCTGGGGACAATAGAGTAATATCTGAACCTCCACCAGTCCAGAGCTGCAGCCATACTTGATAAAGAGAAAACACAGGAACCTCTGTTGTAATGGATGCTACTTCTGCCTGCTTTGTGTGGGAAATGTCTAAGCTCCATGCAGGGACTGTCAGTTCCCAGAAGATATGCTGCTCTTGGGTATTTCAGCCCTCTCTATCCCTGTTCTGCTTTTTGAAATAAACTATTTAAAGAAATTCAAGGACTTTAGACTGCCCTCATTGAAAGTGATACAACAACTGTAAGTACTATGCCTAGGGACAAGGTATTCTAAACTGGGGGTCCCACTTGCACCGCACAAGGCCCAGTTGGGTGAAGGCACTGCCAAAGAGACTTTATTATGATTCTATACTCACACCGTGCAGAGGTTCAGCCTTCAGTAACCACACAGGTGCATGGTATATTGGTAGCCTGAAGAGAGAAACATTGAGTGTTTAACATACACTAGTGTGGCAATACATCCATAGACAACTGCATAATAATGAGTAATATACAAAGGGCTTAATCAATCCATTAGGGACTTAGAGACCCACTTAGGTCTAAAAAGAATTGATACCATCAGGTTACTGCTAGAGAAGTAGTATTATACTTAGCTTTCTGGTGACTCGTGTATCCTACCTACCCTTATTGGTGTGTAGGTCTATAACATAAAAGCCAATGGCTAACCCATATGCCTATCTGCATCAGGCTGGTGATTGTAGAGAAAGGGACCCAAACACCACATGGTTTGCCCTCCTCTAAAAACGCTAGCTTTTTCAGAAGTGCTGCTAGCTTCTACCACTTTTTTGGTGCCATAAGGTAAAATGTAAGAAATTGCATTGCATTTTGCAGGCTCACAACCTTCCTTTCTAGGGACTCATGGTTCTTTGTTACAGTTAAAAAAATGAAAAGTGCTAACTGCTTCCAATGAACACGTTGACATTCATGGATGTTCACTATCCGTAAATGATCAAAATCTCAGTGAGATTTCTTTTTGCACGGATTGCTTCTCTCATCTTTTGTTAGAAGTAATTAGAAGGACTTTGCCAGCCTGTGCATCCTTTTCATACAAGACTAGCAGGACATCATCCAAATTACTGTATATCATTAACATTAATTCTGCTTACCATTAACACACACAAATGTTCTATAAATCTTCCTAACAAATTCACATGTTGTAAAAACACTATACAAGTTACTCATTTAATACTCAGAGAGATGTATTGAGAGTCTATATTGATTAGCTGACTTCATTTATATCACCCATTTTATTGATGCCACAATTAGTCATGAATTATAATAATATTGCTATTACACAGCCTTGAATTGCCAATATTGGATAATGTTTATTGAACAAATGCTGCCTGTAAAAGAATGCTCACATTACAAGTGTGCTCGTGTGCTCGTGTGCTCATTTCTACAAATGGAGATGTAACAATGTTTTAAGAGGCTTTATAATACAGATTGTACCAGTAAATTCTGGATATATCATCCTTTCACTAGTACAATACGCATTGTCCAAGGTATTGAGTTGGGGCTGACAACATAAAACAGAACTGCTTGTCCTAGACAATGCATAAGGATAGAAACAAGTATTCTCTGGCAGTTACATTAGCTTTGCCTGCCTGTAAAATATTTTATTTTTATATAGTGTCCTTGGTTCTACCAGGGCCGCCAATTCAATATACAGTAGCTAAGTTACCCTAAATGTAAAATGTTTAAAGCTGAACTCAAGGTAAACGGATAAATACACAGATAAGATACATGTTAGGAGAGCTTTTCTACTTGCTAAAGGATTTGTATTTCCGTCAATCTATTTCTGGAAAGTGCACAGCTCTACCACACCATATACCTGACCTGATTTTTCTTTGCTGGAGTTAGTTCATTAACACTTACAAGTTTCCTCCCCACCCTGTGACTGGACAGTGAAGCAGTGATGCGGAAGCAGGAGACTGATGACCTCATCTCTTTTTACAGGGACTGCAAGAGACTGATTCCAGGGCAAACAATACACTAAACTCAGGAGTTAAATCTTAAAAATGCATTTAAGTACATTAACTATTAACAAAAATGTAACTTATTTGTGCATCACTCAGTGTAGATCATCAAATCATCTCTGAATTGGCGCTGACACTGTCCTTCCTTCTGGAGGGTGGCTACTTTTGTTCCCAATGGTCCCTGTATGTGTTGTAAAGTAACCACTGCTCCAAGCTCGCTCCCGTGATAGACTACAAGATCAATACAAATTTGTAAACTAAACATGAGATTGAAGTCCATCACAGGAGTGAGCTTGGAGTGGTAGCTAGTTTACAACACACACAGGAATGATGAAAAACAAAGGTAGCCCCCCTCCAGAAGGAAGGACAGTGTCAGCACCAATTCAGAGATGATTTGAGGATTTATAGCTGAGTGATGCACAAATAAGATGCATTTTTGTTAATAGTTAAGGTACTTGAATGCATCATTTAGGTTTAACTCCTGCGTTCAGTGTCACTTTAAGGATGTGTTAGTGAGTAAAGAGCTGCATTATCTATATCTTTTTCATTTGAGGAATCAGCTGTAACTATATAAAACTTAGGAACATATTTAGGGAGAGCCAGTCACAACTTGGTTTCATGCAATGAATCAGAATATTCCGTCTTAGATTACTAAAAATGCAAAGATATTCCTATGAAATATTTACAGAGTTATTCACAAAAGGGTGAAGAGTTTGGAGAAGGCAGGAGAAGTGAACAATCTAGGCCAGAATAGCTGATTTGGAAAAATTCTCCAATTCAGCTCACTTTCTAGTTCAGCTATTTAGACCTAGATTGTTCTCTTCTGCCTTCTCCAAACTCTTAACCCTGGTAGATTTGTCCATTATGGGCTTTATTTAATCCATCTCAGCCTGCGACTGTAGTTTGGGCGATGTAAGCTAACATCTGACTGCTGCCCTGACAACTACTTAAACCCACAACGGCTACTAAGAGCGCATAGTAGTAACTAAAGGAACCATGTAGCTAGAAAACAACTACAGGTCTCTGTAATCTGCTGCTCAGGAGCTGGGGAATAGTATAAGCTGGGGCTATTCTAAGGAGTTATAAGTCAATAGGGGAATGATGACCAGCCTGACTAAA
This sequence comes from Nanorana parkeri, assembly GCF_000935625.1. Lineage (NCBI taxonomy): Eukaryota > Metazoa > Chordata > Amphibia > Anura > Dicroglossidae > Nanorana > Nanorana parkeri. Next base: position 624,783 of record NW_017307030.1, read on the forward strand.
TCAGGTGAACATGCAGGTGAATCTGGTTGACAAATGTGCTTTATAAATGCAAAAGTCCATGCCATGACATATAAGTCATCATTCACTGCTTATTAAATGTGCTCTGTAGAGCACAGAGAAACAGACTGGTAGAATATGCTGGCGCCATTAGTTCCTCAGCTAAAAAAGAGGACAAAGTTACTCAAACCTGATTCAGTGCTTTTTGCCATGTGCTGTGTAGGGAGATGTGCTTTTTTGATTTCTGTACTTGTCAGGCATTCTCTCCCTGATTCTGATCTCTAAGCTGTATCTCGTTATTTTCAAGGGGTGAGCCTGTTGATCCCGCATGAGGCGATTGCAGAAGACAACTCATGGGAAATCTATCTGTCAGTCAATCAAGGGGAACCAAGGTAAGGAGAGTGATGGCCACATGTTAATAGAAACAAACAGAAAAGTCTGAAATGAGAAAAGTGTTCTTTGTTTCAGGTCAGTGATACACAGTGATTGGAATGGGAGCCTCAAATGGCTTTGGTTGGATCTCAAGACAAGCCCTTTAGATAGACTAGAAGTGATTTCTTTTTATATAGTTTAGGTTCAACAATAACCTAAAGAGTATATTACGAAAAATAGATATTCTCAGATAGGATATAAAAAGACTTGATGCCTTGGATTCAGCAGAGTAACAGCACAACGTACAACACAATATAGTGCGCCTGGACTTTATTGAGCGTTTGGGAAAGATGTTAATTGGTGGTGCTGTTCATCTACATTTCATCCATCATATTAACGTATGCCTTCAAGCTCCAATAAATAACATCACACAAAGCAATAAATCTTTAAATGAACCTTTACTGCAAAGAAAACATGTTATGAATTAGGACAAGGTCAGATGCCTTCCACACCTGTCTGAAAATTAAGTTGAATGTCTCTGAAACTTCCAGTGGAATTTAAAAAAGCTGCTAAGCTGGTCCACAATTACTGCATTTTGGGAGCATATTCAATGCACCAAAACCAAAAGGACAAGGAAATTGAAAGGCATTATGCCATCCCTGACTAGAGTGATTGAAGGTGCATTATGATACTTCTTGAAGCATTTTCAGAAAAATCAGAATGCCAACATGTTGGTGGATCCTGTGTAGTACCATGTGAAACATTTTACAGTGGCTCTATCAACTCCCTTGGGGTTTCCAAGAGATCTCTGGTAGCTCCATAACAAAACCAGTTTATCAGTCAATCAGTTGCTTCCAAATTGATGGATGAAGTTCTTCCCAAATATGTCCAGCTTCAGGTTCTTCAAGATATTTGCTATGATAAAAACACTAACAGCAAGAGATGTCTGCATACGCCATAATTACACACACATGCAAGCTTAGGGGAAAACAGTTGCACTATTGGAGAGAACAGAGGTTGGGAAATCAGCTGCTCCCCCCCGCCCCTACCCCCAGCCTTTATAGCAGTCTGTTGTTGCTGCTATGCCACTGGATCTAAAACAATGTATTTTAATTTGACACATATATATATATATATATATATACACCTTAAAATGAGGGTAGATTTACCTCCTGGGGTACTAAACCCAGGAGGTAAATCTTTAAATCATATAAGCGCTCAAATGCAAATGATTATTGCCAATGATTCTGAACAAGTGTAAGAAAATATTGGCCTATGTGGGGCAGATATAGCTGAAGCCCAGGCCTATGTCACCATATGTCCTGAATTTCTTTTATTCATACTAAGAATGGTCCAGAACCATTCATTGAAATATGGACCTCAGAGTAACATGTAAAATCTCTCATTTGGTATGGCAGCATTTTTAAATATATGTCTGTCTGTGGTTAGCCAGTTAAGCTGCTGCTCAACTAAGCCCTGTGACACCCCCCCCCCCCCCCTTCTACCACGAAACCGAAC
>NW_017307030.1:626977-636145 GCF_000935625.1 Nanorana parkeri
CCCCTTTGAACCAGAAGATGGCAAATTACTTCCTATAACTTACATAAACTTTTTTTTCATAGGACGAGTCATTTTGAAAAGTATATAACCTCAAGAACAAAGATGTAATATAGTACAGCTTACCAGTCCTTAGATGTGGTGGCTGTGTTAGTTTTCTTTTTAAGGATTTTTTTCCTTTATTTTAATCTGGTGACCCTGCTAGTAACATACTTTCTGTACAAGGGTGACAATACCCACTCACTATACTGTATCTATAGAGGAGCAAACGTGTCACCCTAGGGAAGGATCCCCTTTTACATATCACCATTACATAGTGGAAGTTTTCAATAGTGCACAATAAGAAACTAGGAGGGCTGATAACGATGCCTGAGATAAAATCACAGAATGCATTACAGAAAGTGATAAGCTGATAAGAAGCCTGTTTCACTTACTTTATCTGTAAGAAAAAGTAAACGCATTGATGATTGCTACAGGCAGAAAGTTGAAGCGTATTTTGAGAAGTCAGGCTCAGATGTATATGGTATTATTATAGATTGCATTGTGTCCATGCTGCCACATCTGCTTGTGCATCCAGAACCTCTACATGTTGCATAGGGCACAGAGTTATAAGCAAACAGCATGACCGACCAGTAAGGAACAGCCGGGTTCAGCCTGGACCCTTCCCTGATTTGTAGGACTGTGGGAATGTCACTTTCACTTTGCTTAGAGCTAAACTCCAGCCTTACCTTTACCTTTAGTCTTTTACTAGTCAAAATCCCTTGAGCTTGTTGAATCCTGGCATTGTCATTTTGGAATATGCCCAAACATCACGTACTGCAGGGCCGAGCCCTTTGCTCCGGGTCTGGATCCAGTAGCAGGAAACAGGTGAGATAACAAGTCCACATGCCAAAAGTCAATAAGGGGTGAGACAAGCCGTAGTAATGCAGTTCCATGGTCAGGGCAGGCAGCGCAGAATCAGGAAAGTGAGGTGAGGGGAGGCAGGTGAGGCTGAGCCTCACTTAGAATTATGGAGGAAAAACCTGTCAGCTTCATGTCTCAAAAAGCTGACAGCTTTTTCTCCATTCAGATTGGCATCTAACAGGTTACACAGCAGGGAAATCCTCCCTGCTGTGTAACCTGTCATGCACAGAACCCTCAGCAGTGAGGAGCAAGTGAGGGACAGGGAGGTTCCTCCCTGTCTCCTCCCTTTCTCCTTTATACTAGCTTGGGGATGGGTTGGGGCTTCATCTGGCAGGGGGTGGGGCTTCATCTGATGTGGGTGGGGCTTCAGCTGGCAGGGTCAGGGCGGGACATGCTGGGGCAAGGCTAGGGAATACCGCACCTGGAACAAGAGGTACCGCACGTCACTGCTCAGAATCAGGAGTCCACAAAGCAGTCTGAAGGTCAGGAAACCAAAACTAGGGGAGAGGGGGATGCAGGAACAGGGAATAAGGAAGCAAGATAAAACACTGAGTCTCTGTGAGCAGGGCTTCAGAATAATCTACCACTGACTTAGTAGTGTTGTGAGGTTTTAAAGCCCAGGGCTGGAGGCAATGCCCCTGTTGCTGTGGAAACAGAGGTGGAGTTTAGACAGTGCTCAGTGTTTGGTTGAAGGCTTGTGTTACTTGGGAGGAAGTGAGTCTCTGCACACCGCGGCTACCAGGTGAGGGACAGAGTGACAGCTGAAGAGGTGAGCAACTCTTCCCTGCGCCATGACACTGTGGCATCAGCGAAGAAAAATTTAATTGATCGAAAAATCAGGTTATTCAGTAGTGCTGGTCCAGCCGTGGTTGTAGAGGAGGCTGGGGCCCAGCAGCAGGCAGCTAGGGGCTGACAGGTAAGAGAAGTGTGCAGGGAAAGGAACCTGTGCAGTATCTATGGTGGGCTCTGCAGGGTCACTCTCAGGTGGGCTGTGTGGGATCTCAGGTGGGCTGTGCAGGTTCTCTGGTATGTGCAAGGTCTAAGGTGGGCTGTGCAGGGTCTCAGCTGGTCTCTGCGTGGTGTATGGTGGCCTGTGCAGGGTCTATGGTGGCTCTGCGGGGGCTATGGTTGGCTCTGAGGGGTCTCAGGTGGGATGAACAGGGTTTATGGGGGGCTGTGCAGAGTCTATGCTGGGCTATGCGGAGCCTCAAGTGGGCTCTGCAGGGTCTCAGTTGAGCTCTGCACTGTCACTCTCAGACAACCTTTGTACTGCTTCAGTTGGGCTGTGCAGGGTCTCAGGTGGCCTCTGCAGGGTTTATGGTGGACTCTGCAGGGTCAACCTCTGGTGGGCTTTGTGGGGTTTCAGGTGGACTCTGCAGTGTTTCTGGTATGTGGTGGGTCTCAGGTGGGCTGTGTGAGGTCCATAGTGGGCTGTGCAGGGTCTCAGGTGGGCTCTGCAGAGTCTATGGTGGTCTCTGCAGGGTGTCAGGTAGGCTGTGCGGGGTCTATGCAGCAGTGAGCGGCAGAATGATCTATTTTTCAGCTCTGACCTCAGAGCCAGCAGGAGAAAAGCTGAAGGAGACAGAGATGGCGCAGGCACAGGAATGTGTTCTGGAGGTATGTACTTTTTTTTCTGGTGGGGCAGTTGGGGGCGGTTGGGGGGGGAACTGATACAACATTTTTCTATGGGGCCCTGTAATTTCTAGTTATGCCCCTGATCCTGACCAATTGAAGCAATCCCAGACCATGATATCTATCCAATGGACTTTGTTTGGCCAGGCAGAGTATATATTGTTGTAGCAGGCTGATAAAAAGGTCTGAGTCTTGGTTCAGGTGTTATACAAAAGGCTGTCCTCTAGGGGTAAGGGCTGAGAGGGCTAGCTGGCTTGTTAGGGACTCTACAAGAAGTCCCAGCCTCCTACGAGAACAGACCCACCCTAGAACCAGACTGTGTGTCTGGTGGACTGGGGAGCAGACAGCCTGTGTGGCAATCCGCCTGTGTGGCAAAGCAAACCGCCTGTGTGGCAATCCGCCTGTGTGGCAAAGCAGACAGCATGTGTGGCAATCCGCCTGTGTGGCAAACCACCTGTGTGGCCAACGGGCAGCCTGTGTGGCAATCCGCCTGTGTGGCCAGACATTTTGTTAAAGGACCTTCCTAAAGTCGGTAAGACTTGGAAAGTGTAATTTTGGCTGAAGAAAAGCTGTATGTTATGTTTGAAAACCCCTGCGAGTGGAAAATAGCCTGCATGTTGTAATGCTTCTTTGGTATTTTGTACAACTCCCACTGGATTTCAGTAAAACTTTACTATGAAAAACAGGCATGTGATCTACTGTAGCCATCTACGTATATGTAAAGATAAAAGCATCTCCACTTTTCGGAAAGGAAAAAAATAATAATTCTATGTTGAAATTCAAAATCAAATTGCTTAAGGCACAATAGAGCCGGTTAAAACCAGACAGATGCCAATCAACCAAAGTCAAATTTCTCAAAACAAAATACAACAGGAAGACTTTATGTTACATTCCAAGGGAGCTGTGATGCCAATCAACCAATTTTCAACTCGCTGAAATGATTGCCTTTCCCATAGCTGACTCTTCAAGTTTTGATTAACAAGATTTTTGTGACAAGTGATTTGATTCTTCAGTAAAATTACAAAATCATGGTGAATATGTCAGATGGTAAAAAAACTCTAAACTGTTTAAATAGTGCTTATTAACCCTGTAAAGCTACCAGGTGTGCAACAAAAACATTAGATACTATACTAATGGTATACATTTACGTACATTTACATACATTTGGGTGTGCTGCATTTAATTAGATGCAACACACCCACCAATGTTTCATGTAGTATTACGCTCTCAAACTTTTTAAATAATGAACCCAGATCAAACAAATATAAATTAAGTATTTTTTTCCCAAACAGTTACAGTCATTAAGTTTGCAAACAGGTCCAGCTCTCTCGGCTCTGCTTCTCTGAACTTCTTGTCCAGTACAAGATCACAAGGGACAGAGCAATCTCAAGTAGCTGTCCATCTATTATCTTTGGAAATGGAGGAGAAAGAAGGAAGAGGAGGGATCAGAGGACTGACTTGCCCGGCTGTGTCTGTCTGTTTGTTGAGACACATGCAGCTTACTAGCACACACAAGGGTGGCTCTATAGGACCCTGCAAGGGAAAGGAAACTCCTTGAAACAGGATATCAAGGACATTGCCCATGGGACTCTGTAGGAAACTAAAACTTTTAAACATCAAAGAGCAGTATCTATTGTAAGTGATTCGAACATTAAATGAGACAGCAAATACAAGACCAGTCAGTCTGCAAGGAGGGGAGCAGCAGTTACCAGTCCTTTTTACAATAAGCTCCTGCACAAAGGGAAAGTTTCACACTGGATTACTGCAAAGATCTGGAAGAAATACACAAAGCACACTGAGATTTGCAAGATGACTCCTCCATTTAAACAATATTTGCTTAGAAGCAAACCTTTCATCAAAGCAATATAGAGGTTGCATTGCCGACCTCCTTCCTCAAATCTAGTTGCATAGCTGTTTGGATTGCCCTACCATTTCAATACTTTGTTATCACTGACCTGGAACAAGCATGCAAGTTAAGAAAACAGAGTAAAAGTCAGAAATCTTTATACTTGTCCTGAGTCAATGATTCAGAGAGGTTCATTTACTAAAGGAATAGAGCATGTTCAATTAGCAAAGTCCGATTTTTTCCATGCACGTTTGGGTCTTCGATGTTAACACAGCTTCACCTTCTTTACTAAGCTAAGTGAACAAACATGTGAAAATGTTAAGCTAATACAGAGCAAAACACATCAGAGAGAGCCCAGGTGGATTGTCCATGTACCAGGAATTTGTTTAAAGTGAATGTCAAGCTTAAAAAAAAACCCAAAAAACCTGCAAGGTCTGGTTTTTATTAAATATGAAGCCCTGTATGTCTCTTCTGTCATAAATGCTGCATTCCTGTCTATCAGCATTTTGGTGCGCTAAGCCTCACATGTGCAGCTCAGTGCATACGCTCAACAAGGTCCTGGGCTAAAATGAAGTAACTGCTGGCAGTTTCATCATCGTGGTCCGGCCAATCAAGAGGTAAAAGACACCAAACTCAGAAGAAGACTGGGAGAAAATGGCAGTGACATAACAGCGATGGAGGGGATCACCTGCATGTAAATCAGCCATTTTGAGCAAATAGGCTGTGCATACTAGCACATTAAGCCAAATACTTCCTGGTGGACCAAAACCCACCCTTTACAGGTGCTTTAACGTACTACATAATAATTTTTCTGTATTGTGGCTCTACTCTTTTCTGTACAGCATTAGGTGAACAGGCACTTTGAAACAGCCTCAGCACCCTGACGTATTAAAGGCCGAGGGTCAGGACTCTGCTGTCATTGTTTTTGCCAGGGGTGTTCCTAGATATCTCGCTGCCTGAGGTCAGGGGGGTTGCCCGTGATGCACGATCCGTAGGTGGGGTGGTGGCAACTTGTGGTGGAATTTCCAGGGCTGCACGGCATCCCGATAGCCAGAACATTCTGCTCAGCTCCTGGAAACCACTAATATCAGTGAGCTGGGTGAGACATTGGCCAGAGCTTTACAGGTTGCTAAGAGCTCTTAGCAATCTGGGATTTTCTGACCGTAAAGGGGGTAGCTGACACACTTGTCGACCCCCGCCCCCCCATAACACGCCTCAATGAGATTCCACCTGCCTCCGGTTGCCTCATTAAGGAAGAGCTCTGAGTTTTGCTAACGTTATGGTCATCCCATGTGCCTGGGCTACTACCCAACTCTCCCAGAAATCTGAGAGCCACTGCAATGTAGGTTGGGTTTGCCAGCCTGGTTAACCTCTCTAACCACAGTTTACAATTTAGATAAATATCTGTAAATTTTGAAAGGAAAATATTGTGCATTTTTAACAAGTTTATAGCTTAGAGTTACCATTGAAATATTTAACTGACTTTGTCTGGTATTCCATTCTTCTATTTTTGTATTTAATCTACTGATTTTTACAATAGCCACCAGAGAAAGATGTGTATTTCATTGCCATTACTCAGAGATCATCTTTAAAGTAATAACAGAATTTGGTATTGCTGATATGTGCCCTTTTGAGTTATGTGAAGTGTGATGTTTTAATAATAGGCCCACTTTGAATTAAAATTCTACTGTGTTACCAAGCACTCTGACTCTAATAGATATTTACTGTAAATTACCAAATGGATAGCCTTGAAACCATGCAAAAAAAAAAAGTACATAATATCTCCTTATCCAAACAAATATTATACATAAATCCCTCTGCTGTGAATGTCTGCCAAGGTGTTGTGTTTTTAAAGCAGACTTGTGTGCCAAATACAGTTTGTCCAACTGGTGTTCTCTATGAAGCTCAACCCACTATATCCTAATGCTATTACTGTCCTGTCCATTTATTAATCCATCAATCTCACAAGCCATTATCTTGGCTCGAGCTAGGCCTTGAGGATTCCCCTGTGAAATCTCCTATTGCCGGGAAAGAAAAGCCATAGGAAAGTTGAAAAAATAATCAGCTGGCTTGAGCATATGGCAGTAGCAGATTTGATGGCTGTTTCTTTGGTATGAAGCTGTGATATCTCTTAACGCTATAACTGGCAAGGGAAATCAGTTCTTTTGATGATATGTTTGGAATCTGCTTTTTAGTTTTACTTTTAAAAGTGAGATAACCCTATTTTGCAAGAGATCTCATGGAACAGAATAGGTAAACTTTGGTAGATATGAGCAGAGTACCTCAAACTGTTTCATACATGTGAAAGGGAACCTCTACAGACAAAATATGGAGGCTACCATTACTGACCTCTCCTTCTGAAAATGCTAGTGGGCTAGCTGCTATGCTGATCCAATGTCTTCAATACTTTCTGACTAGAAGTAAGTATGCCTATCAGGAGTTTTGCCTTCACTTTGAGGTCACATGCTTTTTCCAGGTCATTGATTAAGAACCGAACAGGAGTATCTGGATCTAGGATTTTGGGGGTAGTATATTTTGGTGTAGAGGAGTTAGTCTTTAGGACAGAGGATTCCAGCAGAATTAAGTGTTAGTGTTTATTGTGACAGTCAGTGTTAACGTTACATAGAGGGTTTGGGTTACTGGAATGGTCAGGGTTACCAAAAGGGTTGGGGTTACTGAGAGGTTGTGTGTTAGGGTTTACCTAACAATGAGGGGGGCTTCATGAGGAACTGAACTCTGGAATATGTGATCAGAAAAAGGAAGGTAGAGGATAAGGAACTAGTCACCACAAAGAAGGAGAATTGCTCTCTGCAGCATGAGCTCTGTTCTGACATCTTCCAGTGCATTTCTTTGCTAAAAGCTAATAAGTGGAATTGAGAGCATATTAAGACAACCAGCTAACTACTATCCAAAATATTTCAGAAAGGGGCCAGAAACGTCAGCCACTGCTTTTCCTTTAATATAATTCAAATGGCATTTAGGATTAAACCCTAATCAAGTCAGGAGAAAACATATTTAGTAGAATTCCCCTGTTAAAACACTGTGGCAGTAACTTACTGTTTAATGAAAAAGTATAATATCGAAAAAGGAGGTTTACCACTAGCAAAAATATATCTCTCTCTTAAACCCTATCTCCAGGGGGAAACCCCCTACCCTTGCAGTGGGGCTACCTCCACACTGCAAGGGTCAACTGCTAATTTTTGTCTAGGGGTATTGTGTAAATGACTTTTTACTTACCTAATCCCCACTCCCCCATGTGTGGATGATCTCCCTTATGCTTGTGGACGCCCTTTGGGTCATTTTTTTAAAATTATCGTGATACATGAATATTGATTATGCTATGGGAGCTTTTTTTAGAATTAACTGTGGTGTGCTGCTACGTTTTTGGTATACTACCAAAAGTGTTCCAGAATGGACAAAGGTGTAGTGGAGTGCAGAGCTGGAGTGCCTTGAGCAATCGGGAAAGGCAGGGAATTTGCAAGATATTAAGAGCAGGGGGTAGAGGATTAGGTTCAGAGGTATTGGTGTAAAGTAGGGGAGTGCACTTCTGGCATAGGATAACATCAGGGTGTGCCATAAAGTAAATTTGGGAGAAGCATGCACAGCCCCGGTGAGAGGGTATATATTGTATTTATGCATCATATAGGCCTTATCCTGTTGCTTAAAGAAAAAAAAAAAGGTAATATGATTGAGACAAACGAGTCAATTTATTCTGCAACATACTGCAAATGTTTATGCGACTTTTTCTTATATTTCTCTATAACTTTCTTTGGCATTATTATTTTAAATCATTGATACCTTGTAATTATTTTATAATACTGTCAGGACTTGTATGAGATGCTATGATCTTTTTGCCAGGCTACTATGGTTACTCACCACTCCCTGAATATGATCCCTGACGTTTTTGCTGCGCAGTGTTACTTTGTATTTATGAAAGCATATTACTTTACTTCATGTAAGGCCTGAAATAGAAACTGGGCTATACCCTTAATGTGTTCAGTTACTGATTTTATTCATTTAAATAGCACCTACTGATTCTATTAATTTAAATTGCACCAACATTGACTATGTTAGTGCGAGATTTATTCATAAAATTACCTTTCAATTTGAACTGTGCACTGCAGAAATGATAGATGGAAACTGCTTGGTTGTCACAGGAAGCAAGCGATTTTCTTGCTATTACATTTGTTTTACATAAACCCCTAATCTTGCAGTATGTTATTGGACTATGTAAGGAACACAGTAGGGCTCATGCAGATAAGCAGCTGAAGCCATACAACATCAATTCCACAGTATATCCCCCGCCAAGGAGCCACAGGTGCTGTGTGCATATTTTCATAGACGTCAATGGCTTCACACGGCTGTGCACGGGTACACGGCGCTACTTGCATACTTTTGGCTTTGTGCACAGATGCACAATGCACATCCCCAGATGCAAGTTGTCTGCATTCAGGGATGTGCATCCTTATGCATACATGGCTGTGCCAGTGTAAACCTGCATACAACTATTGACTTCTATGGGAGGGATATACCAGGGAATTTACATTGTATAGCTGTCCATGTGCAGCTGTCCATGTAAGTCTGTACATACATACAAACTTTATGCAATGATTCCTCTTTTGGTAATGGAACCCAGAAGTCCAACAACTCCAAGAAGCTGTACTGTCCATAGTCACAAGCTGTCTGTCCTTCATAAAACCATTCAGTTCAGTTCTATTATTTCTCCCGTAAATTATATAGAAATATACGTCTTAAAGTTTCAGTTTTTGGCCAAATATGGTAACTATTTC